>NC_137950.1:1302500-1343004 GCF_963969265.1 Rhamphochromis sp. 'chilingali' | reverse complement strand
GGGTGACATGTCCGGTGAGTATGCTGGCCATGCAAGAACTGGGACATTCTCAGCTGCCATCTGCCCTGAACAATGTGAACCATGATTCATCCGTGAAGCGCACACCTCTCCAACGTGCCAGACGCCATCGAATGTGAGCATTTGCCCACACAAGTCTGTTACGGCGACGAGCTGGAGTCAGGTCAAGACCCCGATGAGGACGACGGGCATGCAGTTGAGCATCCCTGAGACAGTTTCTGACAGTTTGTGCAGAAATAGTTTGGTTGTGCAAACCAATTGTTCCAGCAGCTGTCTGGGTGGCTGGTCTCAGACGATCTTGGAGGTGAACCTGCTGGATGTGGAGGTCCTGGGCTGGTGTGGTTACACGAGGTCTGCGGTTGTGAGGCCGGTTGGATGTGCTGCCATATTCTCTGACACGCCTGTGGAGACGGCTTATGGTTGAGAAATGAACATTCAATGCACGGGCGACAGATCTGGTTGACATTCCTGCTGTCAGCATGCCAATTGCATGCTCCCTCATTGCTTGTGGCATCTGTGGCATTTTGCTGTGAGACAAAACTGCACATTCCAGGGTGGCCTTTTGTTGTGGGCAGTCTGAGGTACACCTGTGCACTACTCATGATGTCAGATCAGCATCCTGATGTGGCACACCTGTGAGGTGGGATGGGTTATCTCAATATAGCAGATGTGCCCACTACCACACATTTGGACTGATTTGTGACCACTGTTTGGGAGGGATGGTTATATTGTGTATCTGGAATGAATTTTAGGTCTCTACGTCCATCCCATGGGGAATGGGAGCAGTAACAAAGGTGTTGCGTTTATATTTTTGTTGAGTGTAATAAAGCATTAAAGGAAGTAATAAAAATATGATATTCATAAAAATATGATATTCAGCAAAAAATATGCTAGTTCATAGCTCATTGCTTCCCCCCCCCCCCCCCCTAAAAACAACTAATTGATTATTTAGAAAGTTTCTTATATATCAAAATAGCATTCTTTTATTTTTTAAGCCATTAAAAAAGTTTTTACTTTTTATGCTCAAAAAACGCCACCTGGTGGTGGGTCAGTGTGTGTGTGTGTGTGTGCGCGCGTGCCTGAGGCTGTGTATCTGGGCGCGCGGTGGCGCACCCGTGTCTCCGGACCCTAGAATAACTTGTTAGGTACCCCCTCTATTCCCAAAACCTTATATTCGATAACAGGGGAAATCCTGAAAAAATCCTTAGTCCTTTTTCTCCCTCCCCCCGATCCTCCACCGGGCAAAGGCAAAACTCCTTTAAAAAATCCTCCGCATTTTCTCCAAAACCCTACAATAACTTGTTAGCTACCCTCTATTCCCAAAACCCTTATATTCGAAAACAGGGCAAAAAATCCTTAGTCTTTTTTCTTCAAAACCATCCCTCTTACTAGCAACCTCTAAAATTCAACGCAGAGTCTAAGTTCTACCTCGCTCTTAATCGCACTGACCTGCAACCGCTTCCAGAGCACAATTTTTCCTGCTTGTTTGCTCCCCGCTCAGCTCCCGAATGCTGCTTACCTCGTTTGAAAATTTCCGCCGGAGACCAACTCCGCCTAACTTCGCCCCGCTGCCAATCACATAACAATGGGGCGGCTCCCTTCGCACCCCTGTTGGCCAATCCGATACAGGTCCAAGTTAAACTTGTGCTTTTGTAACATTCAGTATGGCCAGACATACAGGTTGCATGCCTCGGGGGAAAACTTTATTTCAATTTATATGCATTTGTTTAATCCGAGTCGCAAAAAACTCGTGATCCCCCAAGCATAAACTCACCGCGGCTCCCAGCAAAAAAACCCTCCGTCTTTTCTCCAAAAATGCACGACAAAAAAACAACAACCCTACAATAACTCAATAAAACTCTCTCTGCTCCCACTCCGATCCTTAGACAAAATAACCAGGGAAAAACTCCTGAAAACCCTCCGTATATTTCTAAAAAAAAAAAACCCTGGTAGGGATCCCTCTACAGGGAGTGCAGAATTATTAGGCAAGTTGTATTTTTGAGGAATAATTTTATTATTGAACAACAACCATGTTCTCAATGAACCCAAAAAACTCATTAATATCAAAGCTGAATGTTTCTGGAAGTAGTTTTTAGTTTGTTTTTAGTTTTAGCTATTTTAGGGGGATATCTGTGTGTGCAGGTGACTATTACTGTGCATAATTATTAGGCAACTTAACAAAAAACAAATATATACCCATTTCAATTATTTATTTTTACCAGTGACACCAATATAACATCTCCACATTCACAAATATACATTTCTGACATTCAAAAACAAAACAAAAACAAATCAGCGACCAATATAGCCACCTTTCTTTGCAAGGACACTCAAAAGCCTGCCATCCATGGATTCTGTCAGTGTTTTGATCTGTTCACCATTAACATTGCGTGCAGCAGCAACCACAGCCTCCCAGACACTGTTCAGAGAGGTGTACTGTTTTCCCTCCTTGTAAATCTCACATTTGATGATGGACCACAGGTTCTCAATGGGGTTCAGATCAGGTGAACAAGGTGGCCATGTCATTAGTTTTTCTTCTTTTATACCCTTTCTTGCCAGCCACGCTGTGGAGTACTTGGACGCGTGTGATGGAGCATTGTCCTGCATGAAAATCATGTTTTTCTTGAAGGATGCAGACTTCTTCCTGTACCACTGCTTGAAGAAGGTGTCTTCCAGAAACTGGCAGTAGGACTGGGAGTTGAGCATGACTCCATCCTCAACCTGAAAAGGCCCCACAAGCTCATCTTTGATGATACCAGCCCAAACCAGTACTCCACCTCCACCTTGCTGGCGTCTGAGTCAGACTGGAGCTCTTTGCCCTTTACCAATCCAGCCACGGGCCCATCCATTTGGCCCATCAAGACTCACTCTCATTTCATCAGTCCATAAAACCTTAGAAAAATCTGTCTTGAGATATTTCTTGGCCCAGTCTTGACGTTTCAGCTTGTGTGTCTTGTTCAGTGGTGGTCGTCTTTCAGCCTTTCTTACCTTGGTCATGTCTCTGAGTATTGCACACCTAAATCACTCAGACACACCAAACTCACCACCATAAAACTCCCAGCATGCAGTGCGAGAGAGAGAGGAACAGAGACTTTTGACTTTTCACACAACTTTATTTACACCGAGTTAAACAGAACAAATAAAACAAAAAAACAAACACACAATCAATACAGTCATTGCACACTAACCATTAACTAAGGTACCCAGCACACACACTCAAAAGTTAAGCACAAGTGTCCCATCTGCTCCTACTGAACACAAAACCCTTCCAATGCCCCACACAGTTTCAAAGGAGTCCAGACTATTAGTCAGAGAGTAAAAAGCATGCTCTACTCTCAGACGGGATGCCAACAGGCCCTTTAGACTTTGCACAACATCAGTCCAACCCTGACCCAGCATCTGGTTCTTCCTAGCTTTCCATATTGCCAGCTTAGCTGTGCCAAACAAAAAATTAATCAGAACCAAGGTCTGTCTCTTCTGCACTGAATACTTAGCGCCAAAGACAAACAAAGGTACAGAGAAAGTCTCCCCCAAAGATTCCACCCACTCCTGCAACAAAGAAAATAAACCCACTAGCCGCGGACAACAGACCACTAAGTGCTCCAGCGTCTCCCTCTCTGAGCAAAAAGGACAACCCTCCCCAGTGCTTGGGTCCAGGTGGGCTCTGTGTCTGTTCGTGGCTGTTGCTCCATGTATAATCCTCCACTGGAGGTCAGCCATCCGTTTTTCAACAGGAGGCTTATACAGGACCCTCCACCTGCCTTTAGGGGTAGAGACCGAAGCAAAAAAACTCAGTCCATTTTGACTCCCTGATTCCAACCAGAGAGCGGAAATTCAGCATCTTAACACAGCATAAATAAAGCTGCCTCTTGCCACAAGAGCTGAAACTATCGAGCACTGGTGTCCCCAGGGATAGCAGCATACCACTCCCCTCAGGCTGCTCCTCAAAGGCAGGACTGACCATCAATGAAGGGAAAACATATTCGCTGTCATCATCCCATTGATCAGCCAGGACACGGTCTCCAGCAAAGTCTCTCAGTGATGGCGACAGAGATTGCCAAACTTCCTCCATAATTCTCTCCAGCACTCTGTAGGACTTAATGCCTGTGACACCACCAAGTGCACCCATAGACATCCTTGTAAGATGACCCAGTTTGACAACGCCAGCCTCCACAAACCTTATTGTAGCAGAAGAAAACACAGTGCTGGGAAAAAATTCATTAAAAAACAACGGCTCCTCGAGAAGCCACATCCCAGGTCTGGGGTCAGGAGCGCGTGTGACCTTCAGCGTCCGCCAGGCGTTCACCACCGAACTGTAAAATGGCACAAGTCCAGACAGATCCACTTGATCCAACTTCAGAAGAAAGAGGTGTTTATCCAAACCAAGTTGGCCCGCTCTCCTAAGCAGCAACTGAGCAGAAGCCAGCCAGCTGTGACCACAGCCATACAGCAGCCTCTGTGCCGTCTGTAGTCTAAAGGTTGCTGTTCTGGACAAAACATCTATCAGGCCTTGTCCCCCCTCCGCCACAGGAAGATACAGGCCCTCCGCACGAAGCCAATGCTGTCCCGACCAAACAAACTTCACCAGAAGCCGCTGCACCTCTTCCAGAAGACCAGGTGGTGGCACTAAAACAAGCAACCTGTGCCATAAAGATGAGGCAACTAGATTGTTAGCTACCAGAACTCTACCCCTGTAGGACAGGTAGGGGAGCAACCGGTTCCATTTAGACAGCTTAGCCTCCACCTTTTTCCGCACTCCCTCCCAGATCTGCTTCACAAAGTCATCACTCCCCAAGTAAACCCCAAGAGTCCTAATGCCCCTTTGACCCCAGCGAAGGTTCCCAGGAAGCTTGGGAATACTCGACAAATTCCACTGCCCCACCAAGCAGGCCTCACTCTTATTCCAATTAACCCTAGCTGAGGAAGTGTTCCCATACAAAACCAGACATTCCTGCAATTCCTGCACATCCTTCTGATCCGTAATAAAAACATTAACATCATCAGCATATGCCGACACAATGACAGGAGGGCTCTGAACCATATCTGGAAAAGAGAAACCCTTCAACTTGCTTCTCAGTCTACAGAGAAAAGGCTCAATGGCAATGCTATAAAGCTGTCCAGAGATAGGGCAACCTTGTCTAATCCCTCTCCGAACCGGCACAGGACAACTCAACCCTCCCACCTTCACAACACAGCAAGCATCGCTATACAACAGCTTCACCCAAGTCAGAAACCCCTGCCCAACACCAGAGGTCTTCAAGGTGGAAAAAAGAAAATCATGGTCCACACGGTCAAAAGCCTTCTCCTGATCAATAGAAACGACACCAACTTTAGCATTGTACACTTTAAAAATATCAAACACATCTCTCATTAAAAATAAGTTATCAATCACAGACCTATCCAGAATACAGTAAGATTGATCCACACCAATCAGCAGGTCAATGACCATTTTCAGTCTGTTCGATAAAACCTTGGAAAGAATCTTATAGTCTGCACATAAAAGGACACTGGTATCCAGTTTTTAAGAAGGGCTAAATCTCCCTTCTTTGGGATGAGAGAGATAACTGTATGCCTGCAGGAAGCTGGAAGTATCCCTTTTATAAAACATTACACATCCAGCAGGTCCCGACCCAGAAGACTCCAGAAGTGATTAAAAAAGGCTGATGGTAAACCATCTATTCCTGGAGCTTTGCCTGAAGCCATCTGAGACACCACCGCAGAAAGCTCATCCAAGGTTATATCCCTGTTCAAAACGTCCCGATCACCTGGGCTCAGCTGAGGAAGCCCATGCAGAAGGTCCGAAGCAGAGTCCACATCACAGCTATCCGCACTAAACAAGTCTGTGTAAAAGGCCACTGCATGACTTCTCATCTCAGCCGGATTCGTGGTGACTTTTCCACCTCAGATCTCCACGCAGGCACACATGTATGCACATACATTTGCACACATCCAGAGATAAACTCACCCCAAACAATCCACATTCCAAGAAATCCAGACGTGGCTCTGATTGCACACACATGTGATTATGCGCAGAGGTCCACCCTACCACCCAACCCCAGATCTCCACGCAGGCACACATGAATGAACATACATTTGCACACATCCAGAGATAAACTCACCCCAAACAATCCACATTCCAAGAAATCCAGACGTGGCTCTGATTGCACACACATGTGATTATGCGCAGAGGTCCACCCTACCAGCCAACCTCAGATCTCCACGCAGGCACACATGAATGCACATACATTTGCACACATCCAGAGATAAACTCACCCCAAACAATCCACATTCCAAGAAATCCAGACGTGGCTCTGATTGCACACACATGTGATTATGCGCAGAGGTCCACCCTACCAGCCAACCTCAGATCTCCACGCAGGCACACATGAATGCACATACATTTGCACACATCCAGAGATAAACTCACCCCAAACAATCCACATTCCAAGAAATCCAGACGTGGCTCTGATTGCACACACATGTGATTATGCGCAGAGGTCCACCCTACCAGCCAACCTCAGATCTCCACGCAGGCACACATGAATGCACATACATTTGCACACATCCAGAGATAAACTCACCCCAAACAATCCACATTCCAAGAAATCCAGACGTGGCTCTGATTGCACACATATGTGATTATGCGCAGAGGTCCACCCTACCAGCCAACCTCAGATCTCCACGCAGGCACACATGAATGAACATACATTTGCACACATCCAGAGATAAACTCACCCCAAACAATCCACATTCCAAGAAATCCAGACGTGGCTCTGATTGCACACACATGTGATTATGCGCAGAGGTCCACCCTACCAGCCAACCTCAGATCTCCACGCAGGCACACATGAATGCACATACATTTGCACACATCCAGAGATAAACTCACCCCAAACAATCCACATTCCAAGAAATCCAGACGTGGCTCTGATTGCACACACATGTGATTATGCGCAGAGGTCCACCCTACCACCAAACCCCAGATCTCCACGCAGGCACACATGAATGCACATACATTTGCACACATCCAGAGATAAACTCACCCCAAACAATCCACATTCCAAGAAATCCAGACGTGGCTCTGATTGCACACACATGTGATTATGCGCAGAGGTCCACCCTACCAGCCAACCTCAGATCTCCACGCAGACACACATGAATGCACATACATTTGCACACATCCAGAGATAAACTCACCCCAAACAATCCACATTCCAAGAAATCCAGACGTGGCTCTGATTGCACACACATGTGATTATGCGCAGAGGTCCACCCTACCAGCCAACCTCAGATCTCCACGCAGGCACACATGAATGCACATACATTTGCACACATCCAGAGATAAACTCACCCCAAACAATCCACATTCCAAGAAATCCAGACGTGGCTCTGATTGCACACACATGTGATTATGCGCAGAGGTCCACCCTACCAGCCAACCTCAGATCTCCACGCAGACACACATGAATGCACATACATTTGCACACATCCAGAGATAAACTCACCCCAAACAATCCACATTCCAAGAAATCCAGACGTGGCTCTGATTGCACACACATGTGATTATGCGCAGAGGTCCACCCTACCACCAAACCCCAGATCTCCACGCAGGCACACATGAATGCACATACATTTGCACACATCCAGAGATAAACTCACCCCAAACAATCCACATTCCAAGAAATCCAGACGTGGCTCTGATTGCACACACATGTGATTATGCGCAGAGGTCCACCCTACCAGCCAACCTCCGATCTCCACGCAGGCACACATGAATGCACATACATTTGCACACATCCACAGATAAACTCACCCCAAACAATCCACATTCCAAGAAATCCAGACGTGGCTCTGATTGCACACACATGTGATTATGCGCAGAGGTCCACCCTACCAGCCAACCTCAGCTCTCCACGCAGGCACACATGAATGCACATACATTTGCACACATCCAGAGATAAACTCACCCCAAACAATCCACATTCCAAGAAATCCAGACGTGGCTCTGATTGCACACACATGTGATTATGCGCAGAGGTCCACCCTACCAGCCAACCTCAGATCTCCACGCAGGCACACATGAATGCACATACATTTGCACACATCCAGAGATAAACTCACCCCAAACAATCCACATTCCAAGAAATCCAGACGTGGCTCTGATTGCACACACATGTGATTATGCGCAGAGGTCCACCCTACCAGCCAACCTCCGATCTCCACGCAGGCACACATGAATGCACATACATTTGCAGACATCCACAGATAAACTCACCCCAAACAATCCACATTCCAAGAAATCCAGACGTGGCTCTGATTGCACACACATGTGATTATGCGCAGAGGTCCACCCTACCACCCAACCTCAGATCTCCACGCAGGCACACATGAATGCACATACATTTGCACACATCCAGAGATAAACTCACCCCAAACAATCCACATTCCAAGAAATCCAGACGTGGCTCTGATTGCACACACATGTGATTATGCGCAGAGGTCCACCCTACCAGCCAACCTCAGATCTCCACGCAGGCACACATGAATGCACATACATTTGCACACATCCAGAGATAAACTCACCCCAAACAATCCACATTCCAAGAAATCCAGACGTGGCTCTGATTGCACACATATGTGATTATGCGCAGAGGTCCACCCTACCAGCCAACCTCAGATCTCCACGCAGGCACACATGAATGAACATACATTTGCACACATCCAGAGATAAACTCACCCCAAACAATCCACATTCCAAGAAATCCAGACGTGGCTCTGATTGCACACACATGTGATTATGCGCAGAGGTCCACCCTACCAGCCAACCTCAGATCTCCACGCAGGCACACATGAATGCACATACATTTGCACACATCCAGAGATAAACTCACCCCAAACAATCCACATTCCAAGAAATCCAGACGTGGCTCTGATTGCACACACATGTGATTATGCGCAGAGGTCCACCCTACCACCAAACCCCAGATCTCCACGCAGGCACACATGAATGCACATACATTTGCACACATCCAGAGATAAACTCACCCCAAACAATCCACATTCCAAGAAATCCAGACGTGGCTCTGATTGCACACACATGTGATTATGCGCAGAGGTCCACCCTACCAGCCAACCTCAGATCTCCACGCAGGCACACATGAATGCACATACATTTGCACACATCCAGAGATAAACTCACCCCAAACAATCCACATTCCAAGAAATCCAGACGTGGCTCTGATTGCACACACATGTGATTATGCGCAGAGGTCCACCCTACCAGCCAACCTCAGATCTCCACGCAGGCACACATGAATGCACATACATTTGCACACATCCAGAGATAAACTCACCCCAAACAATCCACATTCCAAGAAATCCAGACATGGCTCTGATTGCACACACATGTGATTATGCGCAGAGGTCCACCCTACCAGCCAACCTCAGATCTCCACGCAGGCACACATGAATGCACATACATTTGCACACATCCAGAGATAAACTCACCCCAAACAATCCACATTCCAAGAAATCCAGACGTGGCTCTGATTGCACACACATGTGATTATGCGCAGAGGTCCACCCTACCACCAAACCCCAGATCTCCACGCAGGCACACATGAATGCACATACATTTGCACACATCCAGAGATAAACTCACCCCAAACAATCCACATTCCAAGAAATCCAGACGTGGCTCTGATTGCACACACATGTGATTATGCGCAGAGGTCCACCCTACCAGCCAACCTCCGATCTCCACGCAGGCACACATGAATGCACATACATTTGCACACATCCACAGATAAACTCACCCCAAACAATCCACATTCCAAGAAATCCAGACGTGGCTCTGATTGCACACACATGTGATTATGCGCAGAGGTCCACCCTACCAGCCAACCTCAGCTCTCCACGCAGGCACACATGAATGCACATACATTTGCACACATCCAGAGATAAACTCACCCCAAACAATCCACATTCCAAGAAATCCAGACGTGGCTCTGATTGCACACACATGTAATTATGCGCAGAGGTCCACCCTACCAGCCAACCTCAGATCTCCACGCAGGCACACATGAATGCACATACATTTGCACACATCCAGAGATAAACTCACCCCAAACAATCCACATTCCAAGAAATCCAGACGTGGCTCTGATTGCACACACATGTGATTATGCGCAGAGGTCCACCCTACCAGCCAACCTCCGATCTCCACGCAGGCACACATGAATGCACATACATTTGCACACATCCAGAGATAAACTCACCCCAAACAATTCACATTCCAAGAAATCCAGACGTGGCTCTGATTGCACACACGTGTGATTATGCGCAGAGGACCACCCTACCAGCCAACCTCAGATCTCCACGCAGGCACACATGAATGCACATACATTTGCACACATCCAGAGATAAACTCACCCCAAACAATCCACATTCCAAGAAATCCAGACGTGGCTCTGATTGCACACACGTGTGATTATGCGCAGAGGTCCACCCTACCAGCCAACCTCCGATAACCACGCAGGCACACATGAATGCACATACATTTGCAGACATCCACAGATAAACTCACCCCAAACAATCCACATTCCAAGAAATCCAGACGTGGCTCTGATTGCACACACATGTGATTATGCGCAGAGGTCCACCCTACCAGCCAACCTCAGATCTCCACGCAGGCACACATGAATGCACATACATTTGCACACATCCAGAGATAAACTCACCCCAAACAATCCACATTCCAAGAAATCCAGACGTGGCTCTGATTGCACACACATGTGATTATGCGCAGAGGTCCACCCTACCAGCCAACCTCAGATCTCCACGCAGGCACACATGAATGCACATACATTTGCACACATCCAGAGATAAACTCACCCCAAACAATTCACATTCCAAGAAATCCAGACGTGGCTCTGATTGCACACACGTGTGATTATGCGCAGAGGTCCACCCTACCAGCCAACCTCAGATCTCCACGCAGGCACACATGAATGCACATACATTTGCACACATCCAGAGATAAACTCACCCCAAACAATCCACATTCCAAGAAATCCAGACGTGGCTCTGATTGCACACACGTGTGATTATGCGCAGAGGTCCACCCTACCAGCCAACCTCCGATAACCACGCAGGCACACATGAATGCACATACATTTGCAGACATCCACAGATAAACTCACCCCAAACAATCCACATTCCAAGAAATCCAGACGTGGCTCTGATTGCACACACATGTGATTATGCGCAGAGGTCCACCCTACCAGCCAACCTCAGATCTCCACGCAGGCACACATGAATGCACATACATTTGCACACATCCAGAGATAAACTCACCCCAAACAATCCACATTCCAAGAAATCCAGACGTGGCTCTGATTGCACACACATGTGATTATGCGCAGAGGTCCACCCTACCAGCCAACCTCAGATCTCCACGCAGGCACACATGAATGCACATACATTTGCACACATCCAGAGATAAACTCACCCCAAACAATCCACATTCCAAGAAATCCAGACGTGGCTCTGATTGCACACACATGTGATTATGCGCAGAGGTCCACCCTACCAGCCAACCTCAGATCTCCACGCAGGCACACATGAATGCACATACATTTGCACACATCCAGAGATAAACTCACCCCAAACAATCCACATTCCAAGAAATCCAGACGTGGCTCTGATTGCACACACATGTGATTATGCGCAGAGGTCCACCCTACCAGCCAACCTCAGATCTCCACGCAGGCACACATGAATGCACATACATTTGCACACATCCAGAGATAAACTCACCCCAAACAATCCACATTCCAAGAAATCCAGATGTGGCTCTGATTGCACACACATGTGATTATGCGCAGAGGTCCACCCTACCAGCCAACCTCAGATCTCCACGCAGGCACACATGAATGCACATACATTTGCACACATCCAGAGATAAACTCACCCCAAACAATCCACATTCCAAGAAATCCAGACGTGGCTCTGATTGCACACACATGTGATTATGCGCAGAGGTCCACCCTACCAGCCAACCTCAGATCTCCACGCAGGCACACATGAATGCACATACATTTGCACACATCCAGAGATAAACTCACCCCAAACAATCCACATTCCAAGAAATCCAGACGTGGCTCTGATTGCACACACATGTGATTATGCGCAGAGGTCCACCCTACCAGCCAACCTCAGATCTCCACGCAGGCACACATGAATGCACATACATTTGCACACATCCAGAGATAAACTCACCCCAAACAATCCACATTCCAAGAAATCCAGACGTGGCTCTGATTGCACACACATGTGATTATGCGCAGAGGTCCACCCTACCAGCCAACCTCAGATCTCCACGCAGGCACACATGAATGCACATACATTTGCACACATCCAGAGATAAACTCACCCCAAACAATCCACATTCCAAGAAATCCAGACGTGGCTCTGATTGCACACACATGTGATTATGCGCAGAGGTCCACCCTACCAGCCAACCTCAGATCTCCACGCAGGCACACATGAATGCACATACATTTGCACACATCCAGAGATAAACTCACCCCAAACAATCCACATTCCAAGAAATCCAGACGTGGCTCTGATTGCACACACATGTGATTA
Organism: Rhamphochromis sp. 'chilingali'; assembly: GCF_963969265.1. Classification (NCBI taxonomy): domain Eukaryota; kingdom Metazoa; phylum Chordata; class Actinopteri; order Cichliformes; family Cichlidae; genus Rhamphochromis; species Rhamphochromis sp. 'chilingali'. Next base: position 1,330,338 of record NC_137950.1, on the reverse strand, counting down.
TGCGCAGAGGTCCACCCTACCAGCCAACCTCAGATCTCCACGCAGGCACACATGAATGCACATACATTTGCACACATCCAGAGATAAACTCACCCCAAACAATCCACATTCCAAGAAATCCAGACGTGGCTCTGATTGCACACACATGTGATTATGCGCAGAGGTCCACCCTACCAGCCAACCTCAGATCTCCACGCAGGCACACATGAATGCACATACATTTGCACACATCCAGAGATAAACTCACCCCAAACAATCCACATTCCAAGAAATCCAGACGTGGCTCTGATTGCACACACATGTGATTATGCGCAGAGGTCCACCCTACCAGCCAACCTCAGATCTCCACGCAGGCACACATGAATGCACATACATTTGCACACATCCAGAGATAAACTCACCCCAAACAATCCACATTCCAAGAAATCCAGACGTGGCTCTGATTGCACACACATGTGATTATGCGCAGAGGTCCACCCTACCAGCCAACCTCAGATCTCCACGCAGGCACACATGAATGCACATACATTTGCACACATCCAGAGATAAACTCACCCCAAACAATCCACATTCCAAGAAATCCAGACGTGGCTCTGATTGCACACACATGTGATTATGCGCAGAGGTCCACCCTACCAGCCAACCTCAGATCTCCACGCAGGCACACATGAATGCACATACATTTGCACACATCCAGAGATAAACTCACCCCAAACAATCCACATTCCAAGAAATCCAGACGTGGCTCTGATTGCACACACATGTGATTATGCGCAGAGGTCCACCCTACCAGCCAACCTCAGATCTCCACGCAGGCACACATGAATGCACATACATTTGCACACATCCAGAGATAAACTCACCCCAAACAATCCACATTCCAAGAAATCCAGACGTGGCTCTGATTGCACACACATGTGATTATGCGCAGAGGTCCACCCTACCAGCCAACCTCAGATCTCCACGCAGGCACACATGAATGCACATACATTTGCACACATCCAGAGATAAACTCACCCCAAACAATCCACATTCCAAGAAATCCAGACGTGGCTCTGATTGCACACACATGTGATTATGCGCAGAGGTCCACCCTACCAGCCAACCTCAGATCTCCACGCAGGCACACATGAATGCACATACATTTGCACACATCCAGAGATAAACTCACCCCAAACAATCCACATTCCAAGAAATCCAGACGTGGCTCTGATTGCACACACATGTGATTATGCGCAGAGGTCCACCCTACCAGCCAACCTCAGATCTCCACGCAGGCACACATGAATGCACATACATTTGCACACATCCAGAGATAAACTCACCCCAAACAATCCACATTCCAAGAAATCCAGACGTGGCTCTGATTGCACACACATGTGATTATGCGCAGAGGTCCACCCTACCAGCCAACCTCAGATCTCCACGCAGGCACACATGAATGCACATACATTTGCACACATCCAGAGATAAACTCACCCCAAACAATCCACATTCCAAGAAATCCAGACGTGGCTCTGATTGCACACACATGTGATTATGCGCAGAGGTCCACCCTACCAGCCAACCTCAGATCTCCACGCAGGCACACATGAATGCACATACATTTGCACACATCCAGAGATAAACTCACCCCAAACAATCCACATTCCAAGAAATCCAGACGTGGCTCTGATTGCACACACATGTGATTATGCGCAGAGGTCCACCCTACCAGCCAACCTCAGATCTCCACGCAGGCACACATGAATGCACATACATTTGCACACATCCAGAGATAAACTCACCCCAAACAATCCACATTCCAAGAAATCCAGACGTGGCTCTGATTGCACACACATGTGATTATGCGCAGAGGTCCACCCTACCAGCCAACCTCAGATCTCCACGCAGGCACACATGAATGCACATACATTTGCACACATCCAGAGATAAACTCACCCCAAACAATCCACATTCCAAGAAATCCAGACGTGGCTCTGATTGCACACACATGTGATTATGCGCAGAGGTCCACCCTACCAGCCAACCTCAGATCTCCACGCAGGCACACATGAATGCACATACATTTGCACACATCCAGAGATAAACTCACCCCAAACAATCCACATTCCAAGAAATCCAGACGTGGCTCTGATTGCACACACATGTGATTATGCGCAGAGGTCCACCCTACCAGCCAACCTCAGATCTCCACGCAGGCACACATGAATGCACATACATTTGCACACATCCAGAGATAAACTCACCCCAAACAATCCACATTCCAAGAAATCCAGACGTGGCTCTGATTGCACACACATGTGATTATGCGCAGAGGTCCACCCTACCAGCCAACCTCAGATCTCCACGCAGGCACACATGAATGCACATACATTTGCACACATCCAGAGATAAACTCACCCCAAACAATCCACATTCCAAGAAATCCAGACGTGGCTCTGATTGCACACACATGTGATTATGCGCAGAGGTCCACCCTACCAGCCAACCTCAGATCTCCACGCAGGCACACATGAATGCACATACATTTGCACACATCCAGAGATAAACTCACCCCAAACAATCCACATTCCAAGAAATCCAGACGTGGCTCTGATTGCACACACATGTGATTATGCGCAGAGGTCCACCCTACCAGCCAACCTCAGATCTCCACGCAGGCACACATGAATGCACATACATTTGCACACATCCAGAGATAAACTCACCCCAAACAATCCACATTCCAAGAAATCCAGACGTGGCTCTGATTGCACACACATGTGATTATGCGCAGAGGTCCACCCTACCAGCCAACCTCAGATCTCCACGCAGGCACACATGAATGCACATACATTTGCACACATCCAGAGATAAACTCACCCCAAACAATCCACATTCCAAGAAATCCAGACGTGGCTCTGATTGCACACACATGTGATTATGCGCAGAGGTCCACCCTACCAGCCAACCTCAGATCTCCACGCAGGCACACATGAATGCACATACATTTGCACACATCCAGAGATAAACTCACCCCAAACAATCCACATTCCAAGAAATCCAGACGTGGCTCTGATTGCACACACATGTGATTATGCGCAGAGGTCCACCCTACCAGCCAACCTCAGATCTCCACGCAGGCACACATGAATGCACATACATTTGCACACATCCAGAGATAAACTCACCCCAAACAATCCACATTCCAAGAAATCCAGACGTGGCTCTGATTGCACACACATGTGATTATGCGCAGAGGTCCACCCTACCAGCCAACCTCAGATCTCCACGCAGGCACACATGAATGCACATACATTTGCACACATCCAGAGATAAACTCACCCCAAACAATCCACATTCCAAGAAATCCAGACGTGGCTCTGATTGCACACACATGTGATTATGCGCAGAGGTCCACCCTACCAGCCAACCTCAGATCTCCACGCAGGCACACATGAATGCACATACATTTGCACACATCCAGAGATAAACTCACCCCAAACAATCCACATTCCAAGAAATCCAGACGTGGCTCTGATTGCACACACATGTGATTATGCGCAGAGGTCCACCCTACCAGCCAACCTCAGATCTCCACGCAGGCACACATGAATGCACATACATTTGCACACATCCAGAGATAAACTCACCCCAAACAATCCACATTCCAAGAAATCCAGACGTGGCTCTGATTGCACACACATGTGATTATGCGCAGAGGTCCACCCTACCAGCCAACCTCAGATCTCCACGCAGGCACACATGAATGCACATACATTTGCACACATCCAGAGATAAACTCACCCCAAACAATCCACATTCCAAGAAATCCAGACGTGGCTCTGATTGCACACACATGTGATTATGCGCAGAGGTCCACCCTACCAGCCAACCTCAGATCTCCACGCAGGCACACATGAATGCACATACATTTGCACACATCCAGAGATAAACTCACCCCAAACAATCCACATTCCAAGAAATCCAGACGTGGCTCTGATTGCACACACATGTGATTATGCGCAGAGGTCCACCCTACCAGCCAACCTCAGATCTCCACGCAGGCACACATGAATGCACATACATTTGCACACATCCAGAGATAAACTCACCCCAAACAATCCACATTCCAAGAAATCCAGACGTGGCTCTGATTGCACACACATGTGATTATGCGCAGAGGTCCACCCTACCAGCCAACCTCAGATCTCCACGCAGGCACACATGAATGCACATACATTTGCACACATCCAGAGATAAACTCACCCCAAACAATCCACATTCCAAGAAATCCAGACGTGGCTCTGATTGCACACACATGTGATTATGCGCAGAGGTCCACCCTACCAGCCAACCTCAGATCTCCACGCAGGCACACATGAATGCACATACATTTGCACACATCCAGAGATAAACTCACCCCAAACAATCCACATTCCAAGAAATCCAGACGTGGCTCTGATTGCACACACATGTGATTATGCGCAGAGGTCCACCCTACCAGCCAACCTCAGATCTCCACGCAGGCACACATGAATGCACATACATTTGCACACATCCAGAGATAAACTCACCCCAAACAATCCACATTCCAAGAAATCCAGACGTGGCTCTGATTGCACACACATGTGATTATGCGCAGAGGTCCACCCTACCAGCCAACCTCAGATCTCCACGCAGGCACACATGAATGCACATACATTTGCACACATCCAGAGATAAACTCACCCCAAACAATCCACATTCCAAGAAATCCAGACGTGGCTCTGATTGCACACACATGTGATTATGCGCAGAGGTCCACCCTACCAGCCAACCTCAGATCTCCACGCAGGCACACATGAATGCACATACATTTGCACACATCCAGAGATAAACTCACCCCAAACAATCCACATTCCAAGAAATCCAGACGTGGCTCTGATTGCACACACATGTGATTATGCGCAGAGGTCCACCCTACCAGCCAACCTCAGATCTCCACGCAGGCACACATGAATGCACATACATTTGCACACATCCAGAGATAAACTCACCCCAAACAATCCACATTCCAAGAAATCCAGACGTGGCTCTGATTGCACACACATGTGATTATGCGCAGAGGTCCACCCTACCAGCCAACCTCAGATCTCCACGCAGGCACACATGAATGCACATACATTTGCACACATCCAGAGATAAACTCACCCCAAACAATCCACATTCCAAGAAATCCAGACGTGGCTCTGATTGCACACACATGTGATTATGCGCAGAGGTCCACCCTACCAGCCAACCTCAGATCTCCACGCAGGCACACATGAATGCACATACATTTGCACACATCCAGAGATAAACTCACCCCAAACAATCCACATTCCAAGAAATCCAGACGTGGCTCTGATTGCACACACATGTGATTATGCGCAGAGGTCCACCCTACCAGCCAACCTCAGATCTCCACGCAGGCACACATGAATGCACATACATTTGCACACATCCAGAGATAAACTCACCCCAAACAATCCACATTCCAAGAAATCCAGACGTGGCTCTGATTGCACACACATGTGATTATGCGCAGAGGTCCACCCTACCAGCCAACCTCAGATCTCCACGCAGGCACACATGAATGCACATACATTTGCACACATCCAGAGATAAACTCACCCCAAACAATCCACATTCCAAGAAATCCAGACGTGGCTCTGATTGCACACACATGTGATTATGCGCAGAGGTCCACCCTACCAGCCAACCTCAGATCTCCACGCAGGCACACATGAATGCACATACATTTGCACACATCCAGAGATAAACTCACCCCAAACAATCCACATTCCAAGAAATCCAGACGTGGCTCTGATTGCACACACATGTGATTATGCGCAGAGGTCCACCCTACCAGCCAACCTCAGATCTCCACGCAGGCACACATGAATGCACATACATTTGCACACATCCAGAGATAAACTCACCCCAAACAATCCACATTCCAAGAAATCCAGACGTGGCTCTGATTGCACACACATGTGATTATGCGCAGAGGTCCACCCTACCACCCAACCTCAGATCTCCACGCAGGCACACATGAATGCACATACATTTGCACACATCCAGAGATAAACTCACCCCAAACAATCCACATTCCAAGAAATCCAGACGTGGCTCTGATTGCACACACATGTGATTATGCGCAGAGGTCCACCCTACCAGCCAACCTCAGATCTCCACGCAGGCACACATGAATGCACATACATTTGCACACATCCAGAGATAAACTCACCCCAAACAATCCACATTCCAAGAAATCCAGACGTGGCTCTGATTGCACACACATGTGATTATGCGCAGAGGTCCACCCTACCAGCCAACCTCAGATCTCCACGCAGGCACACATGAATGCACATACATTTGCACACATCCAGAGATAAACTCACCCCAAACAATCCACATTCCAAGAAATCCAGACGTGGCTCTGATTGCACACACATGTGATTATGCGCAGAGGTCCACCCTACCAGCCAACCTCAGATCTCCACGCAGGCACACATGAATGCACATACATTTGCACACATCCAGAGATAAACTCACCCCAAACAATCCACATTCCAAGAAATCCAGACGTGGCTCTGATTGCACACACATGTGATTATGCGCAGAGGTCCACCCTACCAGCCAACCTCAGATCTCCACGCAGGCACACATGAATGCACATACATTTGCACACATCCAGAGATAAACTCACCCCAAACAATCCACATTCCAAGAAATCCAGACGTGGCTCTGATTGCACACACATGTGATTATGCGCAGAGGTCCACCCTACCAGCCAACCTCAGATCTCCACGCAGGCACACATGAATGCACATACATTTGCACACATCCAGAGATAAACTCACCCCAAACAATCCACATTCCAAGAAATCCAGACGTGGCTCTGATTGCACACACATGTGATTATGCGCAGAGGTCCACCCTACCAGCCAACCTCAGATCTCCACGCAGGCACACATGAATGCACATACATTTGCACACATCCAGAGATAAACTCACCCCAAACAATCCACATTCCAAGAAATCCAGACGTGGCTCTGATTGCACACACATGTGATTATGCGCAGAGGTCCACCCTACCAGCCAACCTCAGATCTCCACGCAGGCACACATGAATGCACATACATTTGCACACATCCAGAGATAAACTCACCCCAAACAATCCACATTCCAAGAAATCCAGACGTGGCTCTGATTGCACACACATGTGATTATGCGCAGAGGTCCACCCTACCAGCCAACCTCAGATCTCCACGCAGGCACACATGAATGCACATACATTTGCACACATCCAGAGATAAACTCACCCCAAACAATCCACATTCCAAGAAATCCAGACGTGGCTCTGATTGCACACACATGTGATTATGCGCAGAGGTCCACCCTACCAGCCAACCTCAGATCTCCACGCAGGCACACATGAATGCACATACATTTGCACACATCCAGAGATAAACTCACCCCAAACAATCCACATTCCAAGAAATCCAGACGTGGCTCTGATTGCACACACATGTGATTATGCGCAGAGGTCCACCCTACCAGCCAACCTCAGATCTCCACGCAGGCACACATGAATGCACATACATTTGCACACATCCAGAGATAAACTCACCCCAAACAATCCACATTCCAAGAAATCCAGACGTGGCTCTGATTGCACACACATGTGATTATGCGCAGAGGTCCACCCTACCAGCCAACCTCAGATCTCCACGCAGGCACACATGAATGCACATACATTTGCACACATCCAGAGATAAACTCACCCCAAACAATCCACATTCCAAGAAATCCAGACGTGGCTCTGATTGCACACACATGTGATTATGCGCAGAGGTCCACCCTACCAGCCAACCTCAGATCTCCACGCAGGCACACATGAATGCACATACATTTGCACACATCCAGAGATAAACTCACCCCAAACAATCCACATTCCAAGAAATCCAGACGTGGCTCTGATTGCACACACATGTGATTATGCGCAGAGGTCCACCCTACCAGCCAACCTCAGATCTCCACGCAGGCACACATGAATGCACATACATTTGCACACATCCAGAGATAAACTCACCCCAAACAATCCACATTCCAAGAAATCCAGACGTGGCTCTGATTGCACACACATGTGATTATGCGCAGAGGTCCACCCTACCAGCCAACCTCAGATCTCCACGCAGGCACACATGAATGCACATACATTTGCACACATCCAGAGATAAACTCACCCCAAACAATCCACATTCCAAGAAATCCAGACGTGGCTCTGATTGCACACACATGTGATTATGCGCAGAGGTCCACCCTACCAGCCAACCTCAGATCTCCACGCAGGCACACATGAATGCACATACATTTGCACACATCCAGAGATAAACTCACCCCAAACAATCCACATTCCAAGAAATCCAGACGTGGCTCTGATTGCACACACATGTGATTATGCGCAGAGGTCCACCCTACCAGCCAACCTCAGATCTCCACGCAGGCACACATGAATGCACATACATTTGCACACATCCAGAGATAAACTCACCCCAAACAATCCACATTCCAAGAAATCCAGACGTGGCTCTGATTGCACACACATGTGATTATGCGCAGAGGTCCACCCTACCAGCCAACCTCAGATCTCCACGCAGGCACACATGAATGCACATACATTTGCACACATCCAGAGATAAACTCACCCCAAACAATCCACATTCCAAGAAATCCAGACGTGGCTCTGATTGCACACACATGTGATTATGCGCAGAGGTCCACCCTACCAGCCAACCTCAGATCTCCACGCAGGCACACATGAATGCACATACATTTGCACACATCCAGAGATAAACTCACCCCAAACAATCCACATTCCAAGAAATCCAGACGTGGCTCTGATTGCACACACATGTGATTATGCGCAGAGGTCCACCCTACCAGCCAACCTCAGATCTCCACGCAGGCACACATGAATGCACATACATTTGCACACATCCAGAGATAAACTCACCCCAAACAATCCACATTCCAAGAAATCCAGACGTGGCTCTGATTGCACACACATGTGATTATGCGCAGAGGTCCACCCTACCAGCCAACCTCAGATCTCCACGCAGGCACACATGAATGCACATACATTTGCACACATCCAGAGATAAACTCACCCCAAACAATCCACATTCCAAGAAATCCAGACGTGGCTCTGATTGCACACACATGTGATTATGCGCAGAGGTCCACCCTACCAGCCAACCTCAGATCTCCACGCAGGCACACATGAATGCACATACATTTGCACACATCCAGAGATAAACTCACCCCAAACAATCCACATTCCAAGAAATCCAGACGTGGCTCTGATTGCACACACATGTGATTATGCGCAGAGGTCCACCCTACCAGCCAACCTCAGATCTCCACGCAGGCACACATGAATGCACATACATTTGCACACATCCAGAGATAAACTCACCCCAAACAATCCACATTCCAAGAAATCCAGACGTGGCTCTGATTGCACACACATGTGATTATGCGCAGAGGTCCACCCTACCAGCCAACCTCAGATCTCCACGCAGGCACACATGAATGCACATACATTTGCACACATCCAGAGATAAACTCACCCCAAACAATCCACATTCCAAGAAATCCAGACGTGGCTCTGATTGCACACACATGTGATTATGCGCAGAGGTCCACCCTACCAGCCAACCTCAGATCTCCACGCAGGCACACATGAATGCACATACATTTGCACACATCCAGAGATAAACTCACCCCAAACAATCCACATTCCAAGAAATCCAGACGTGGCTCTGATTGCACACACATGTGATTATGCGCAGAGGTCCACCCTACCAGCCAACCTCAGATCTCCACGCAGGCACACATGAATGCACATACATTTGCACACATCCAGAGATAAACTCACCCCAAACAATCCACATTCCAAGAAATCCAGACGTGGCTCTGATTGCACACACATGTGATTATGCGCAGAGGTCCACCCTACCAGCCAACCTCAGATCTCCACGCAGGCACACATGAATGCACATACATTTGCACACATCCAGAGATAAACTCACCCCAAACAATCCACATTCCAAGAAATCCAGACGTGGCTCTGATTGCACACACATGTGATTATGCGCAGAGGTCCACCCTACCAGCCAACCTCAGATCTCCACGCAGGCACACATGAATGCACATACATTTGCACACATCCAGAGATAAACTCACCCCAAACAATCCACATTCCAAGAAATCCAGACGTGGCTCTGATTGCACACACATGTGATTATGCGCAGAGGTCCACCCTACCAGCCAACCTCAGATCTCCACGCAGGCACACATGAATGCACATACATTTGCACACATCCAGAGATAAACTCACCCCAAACAATCCACATTCCAAGAAATCCAGACGTGGCTCTGATTGCACACACATGTGATTATGCGCAGAGGTCCACCCTACCAGCCAACCTCAGATCTCCACGCAGGCACACATGAATGCACATACATTTGCACACATCCAGAGATAAACTCACCCCAAACAATCCACATTCCAAGAAATCCAGACGTGGCTCTGATTGCACACACATGTGATTATGCGCAGAGGTCCACCCTACCAGCCAACCTCAGATCTCCACGCAGGCACACATGAATGCACATACATTTGCACACATCCAGAGATAAACTCACCCCAAACAATCCACATTCCAAGAAATCCAGACGTGGCTCTGATTGCACACACATGTGATTATGCGCAGAGGTCCACCCTACCAGCCAACCTCAGATCTCCACGCAGGCACACATGAATGCACATACATTTGCACACATCCAGAGATAAACTCACCCCAAACAATCCACATTCCAAGAAATCCAGACGTGGCTCTGATTGCACACACATGTGATTATGCGCAGAGGTCCACCCTACCAGCCAACCTCAGATCTCCACGCAGGCACACATGAATGCACATACATTTGCACACATCCAGAGATAAACTCACCCCAAACAATCCACATTCCAAGAAATCCAGACGTGGCTCTGATTGCACACACATGTGATTATGCGCAGAGGTCCACCCTACCAGCCAACCTCAGATCTCCACGCAGGCACACATGAATGCACATACATTTGCACACATCCAGAGATAAACTCACCCCAAACAATCCACATTCCAAGAAATCCAGACGTGGCTCTGATTGCACACACATGTGATTATGCGCAGAGGTCCACCCTACCAGCCAACCTCAGATCTCCACGCAGGCACACATGAATGCACATACATTTGCACACATCCAGAGATAAACTCACCCCAAACAATCCACATTCCAAGAAATCCAGACGTGGCTCTGATTGCACACACATGTGATTATGCGCAGAGGTCCACCCTACCAGCCAACCTCAGATCTCCACGCAGGCACACATGAATGCACATACATTTGCACACATCCAGAGATAAACTCACCCCAAACAATCCACATTCCAAGAAATCCAGACGTGGCTCTGATTGCACACACATGTGATTATGCGCAGAGGTCCACCCTACCAGCCAACCTCAGATCTCCACGCAGGCACACATGAATGCACATACATTTGCACACATCCAGAGATAAACTCACCCCAAACAATCCACATTCCAAGAAATCCAGACGTGGCTCTGATTGCACACACATGTGATTATGCGCAGAGGTCCACCCTACCAGCCAACCTCAGATCTCCACGCAGGCACACATGAATGCACATACATTTGCACACATCCAGAGATAAACTCACCCCAAACAATCCACATTCCAAGAAATCCAGACGTGGCTCTGATTGCACACACATGTGATTATGCGCAGAGGTCCACCCTACCAGCCAACCTCAGATCTCCACGCAGGCACACATGAATGCACATACATTTGCACACATCCAGAGATAAACTCACCCCAAACAATCCACATTCCAAGAAATCCAGACGTGGCTCTGATTGCACACACATGTGATTATGCGCAGAGGTCCACCCTACCAGCCAACCTCAGATCTCCACGCAGGCACACATGAATGCACATACATTTGCACACATCCAGAGATAAACTCACCCCAAACAATCCACATTCCAAGAAATCCAGACGTGGCTCTGATTGCACACACATGTGATTATGCGCAGAGGTCCACCCTACCAGCCAACCTCAGATCTCCACGCAGGCACACATGAATGCACATACATTTGCACACATCCAGAGATAAACTCACCCCAAACAATCCACATTCCAAGAAATCCAGACGTGGCCTCTGATTGCACACACATGTGATTATGCGCAGAGGTCCACCCTACCAGCCAACCTCAGATCTCCACGCAGGCACACATGAATGCACATACATTTGCACACATCCAGAGATAAACTCACCCCAAACAATCCACATTCCAAGAAATCCAGACGTGGCTCTGATTGCACACACATGTGATTATGCGCAGAGGTCCACCCTACCAGCCAACCTCAGATCTCCACGCAGGCACACATGAATGCACATACATTTGCACACATCCAGAGATAAACTCACCCCAAACAATCCACATTCCAAGAAATCCAGACGTGGCTCTGATTGCACACACATGTGATTATGCGCAGAGGTCCACCCTACCAGCCAACCTCAGATCTCCACGCAGGCACACATGAATGCACATACATTTGCACACATCCAGAGATAAACTCACCCCAAACAATCCACATTCCAAGAAATCCAGACGTGGCTCTGATTGCACACACATGTGATTATGCGCAGAGGTCCACCCTACCAGCCAACCTCAGATCTCCACGCAGGCACACATGAATGCACATACATTTGCACACATCCAGAGATAAACTCACCCCAAACAATCCACATTCCAAGAAATCCAGACGTGCCTCTGATTGCACACACATGTGATTATGCGCAGAGGTCCACCCTACCAGCCAACCTCAGATCTCCACGCAGGCACACATGAATGCACTTACATTTGCACACATCCAGAGATAAACTCACCCCAAACAATCCACATTCCAAGAAATCCAGACGTGGCTCTGATTGCACACACATGTGATTATGCGCAGAGGTCCACCCTACCAGCCAACCTCAGATCTCCACGCAGGCACACATGAATGCACATACATTTGCACACATCCAGAGATAAACTCACCCCAAACAATCCACATTCCAAGAAATCCAGACGTGGCTCTGATTGCACACACATGTGATTATGCGCAGAGGTCCACCCTACCAGCCAACCTCAGATCTCCACGCAGGCACACATGAATGCACATACATTTGCACACATCCAGAGATAAACTCACCCCAAACAATCCACATTCCAAGAAATCCAGACGTGGCTCTGATTGCACACACATGTGATTATGCGCAGAGGTCCACCCTACCAGCCAACCTCAGATCTCCACGCAGGCACACATGAATGCACATACATTTGCACACATCCAGAGATAAACTCACCCCAAACAATCCACATTCCAAGAAATCCAGACGTGGCTCTGATTGCACACACATGTGATTATGCGCAGAGGTCCACCCTACCACCCAACCCCGGAACTCCACGCAGGCACACATGAATGCACATACATTTGCACACATCCAGAGATAAACTCACCCCAAACAATCCACATTCCAAGAAATCCAGACGTGGCTCTGATTGCACACACATGTGATTATGCGCAGAGGTCCACCCTACCACCCAACCTCAGATCTCCACGCAGGCACACATGAATGCACATACATTTGCACACATCCAGAGATAAACTCACCCCAAACAATCCACATTCCAAGAAATCCAGACGTGGCTCTGATTGCACACACATGTGATTATGCGCAGAGGTCCACCCTACCACCCAACCCCGGATCTCCACGCAGGCACACATGAATGCACATACATTTGCACACATCCAGAGATAAACTCACCCCAAACAATCCACATTCCAAGAAATCCAGACGTGGCTCTGATTGCACACACATGTGATTATGCGCAGAGGTCCACCCTACCAGCCAACCTCAGATCTCCACGCAGGCACACATGAATGCACATACATTTGCACACATCCAGAGATAAACTCACCCCAAACAATCCACATTCCAAGAAATCCAGACGTGCCTCTGATTGCACACACATGTGATTATGCGCAGAGGTCCACCCTACCAGCCAACCTCAGATCTCCACGCAGGCACACATGAATGCACATACATTTGCACACATCCAGAGATAAACTCACCCCAAACAATCCACATTCCAAGAAATCCAGACGTGCCTCTGATTGCACACACATGTGATTATGCGCAGAGGTCCACCTTACCAGCCAACCTCAGATCTCCACGCAGGCACACATGAATGCACATACATTTGCACACATCCAGAGATAAACTCACCCCAAACAATCCACATTCCAAGAAATCCAGACGTGGCTCTGATTGCACACACATGTGATTATGCGCAGAGGTCCACCCTACCAGCCAACCTCAGATCTCCACGCAGGCACACATGAATGCACATACATTTGCACACATCCAGAGATAAACTCACCCCAAACAATCCACATTCCAAGAAATCCAGACGTGGCTCTGATTGCACACACATGTGATTATGCGCAGAGGTCCACCCTACCACCCAACCCCGGATCTCCACGCAGGCACACATGAATGCACATACATTTGCACACATCCAGAGATAAACTCACCCCAAACAATCCACATTCCAAGAAATCCAGACGTGGTTCTGATTGCACACACATGTGATTATGCGCAGAGGTCCACCCTACCACCCAACCCCGGATCTCCACGCAGGCACACATGAATGCACATACATTTGCACACATCCAGAGATAAACTCACCCCAAACAATCCACATTCCAAGAAATCCAGACGTGGCTCTGATTGCACACACATGTGATTATGCGCAGAGGTCCACCCTACCAGCCAACCTCAGATCTCCACGCAGGCACACATGAATGCACATACATTTGCACACATCCAGAGATAAACTCACCCCAAACAATCCACATTCCAAGAAATCCAGACGTGGCTCTGATTGCACACACATGTGATTATGCGCAGAGGTCCACCCTACCACCCAACCCCGGATCTCCACGCAGGCACACATGAATGCACATACATTTGCACACATCCAGAGATAAACTCACCCCAAACAATCCACATTCCAAGAAATCCAGACGTGGCTCTGATTGCACACACATGTGATTATGCGCAGAGGTCCACCCTACCACCCAACCCCGGATCTCCACGCAGGCACACATGAATGCACATACATTTGCACACATCCAGAGATAAACTCACCCCAAACAATCCACATTCCAAGAAATCCAGACGTGGCTCTGATTGCACACACATGTGATTATGCGCAGAGGTCCACCCTACCACCCAACCCCGGATCTCCACGCAGGCACACATGAATGCACATACATTTGCACACATCCAGAGATAAACTCACCCCAAACAATCCACATTCCAAGAAATCCAGACGTGGCTCTGATTGCACACACATGTGATTATGCGCAGAGGTCCACCCTACCAGCCAACCTCAGATCTCCACGCAGGCACACATGAATGCACATACATTTGCACACATCCAGAGATAAACTCACCCCAAACAATCCACATTCCAAGAAATCCAGACGTGGCTCTGATTGCACACACATGTGATTATGCGCAGAGGTCCACCCTACCAGCCAACCTCAGATCTCCACGCAGGCACACATGAATGCACATACATTTGCACACATCCAGAGATAAACTCACCCCAAACAATCCACATTCCAAGAAATCCAGACGTGGCTCTGATTGCACACACATGTGATTATGCGCAGAGGTCCACCCTACCAGCCAACCTCAGATCTCCACGCAGGCACACATGAATGCACATACATTTGCACACATCCAGAGATAAACTCACCCCAAACAATCCACATTCCAAGAAATCCAGACGTGGCTCTGATTGCACACACATGTGATTATGCGCAGAGGTCCACCCTACCAGCCAACCTCAGATCTCCACGCAGGCACACATGAATGCACATACATTTGCACACATCCAGAGATAAACTCACCCCAAACAATCCACATTCCAAGAAATCCAGACGTGGCTCTGATTGCACACACATGTGATTATGCGCAGAGGTCCACCCTACCAGCCAACCTCAGATCTCCACGCAGGCACACATGAATGCACATACATTTGCACACATCCAGAGATAAACTCACCCCAAACAATCCACATTCCAAGAAATCCAGACGTGGCTCTGATTGCACACACATGTGATTATGCGCAGAGGTCCACCCTACCAGCCAACCTCAGATCTCCACGCAGGCACACATGAATGCACATACATTTGCACACATCCAGAGATAAACTCACCCCAAAATCCACATTCCAAGAAATCCAGACGTGGCTCTGATTGCACACACATGTGATTATGCGCAGAGGTCCACCCTACCAGCCAACCTCAGATCTCCACGCAGGCACACATGAATGCACATACATTTGCACACATCCAGAGATAAACTCACCCCAAACAATCCACATTCCAAGAAATCCAGACGTGGCTCTGATTGCACACACATGTGATTATGCGCAGAGGTCCACCCTACCAGCCAACCTCAGATCTCCACGCAGGCACACATGAATGCACATACATTTGCACACATCCAGAGATAAACTCACCCCAAACAATCCACATTCCAAGAAATCCAGACGTGGCTCTGATTGCACACACATGTGATTATGCGCAGAGGTCCACCCTACCAGCCAACCTCAGATCTCCACGCAGGCACACATGAATGCACATACATTTGCACACATCCAGAGATAAACTCACCCCAAACAATCCACATTCCAAGAAATCCAGACGTGGCTCTGATTGCACACACATGTGATTATGCGCAGAGGTCCACCCTACCAGCCAACCTCAGATCTCCACGCAGGCACACATGAATGCACATACATTTGCACACATCCAGAGATAAACTCACCCCAAACAATCCACATTCCAAGAAATCCAGACGTGGCTCTGATTGCACACACATGTGATTATGCGCAGAGGTCCACCCTACCAGCCAACCTCAGATCTCCACGCAGGCACACATGAATGCACATACATTTGCACACATCCAGAGATAAACTCACCCCAAACAATCCACATTCCAAGAAATCCAGACGTGGCTCTGATTGCACACACGTGATTATGCGCAGAGGTCCACCCTACCAGCCAACCTCAGATCTCCACGCAGGCACACATGAATGCACATACATTTGCACACATCCAGAGATAAACTCACCCCAAACAATCCACATTCCAAGAAATCCAGACGTGCCTCTGATTGCACACACATGTGATTATGCGCAGAGGTCCACCCTACCACCCAACCCCGGATCTCCTCTGCAGAGGGTTAGTCGAAGAAGGAGGGGCATCGCGAGGGGAGTCGCGAGGGGCGTCGAGGGATGGGGGACTGTTTAAAGTGTGCGTGTTAGTCCCCATAGGGAAATAGTTCCTCTGCATTTAACCCATTCACCCAGTGAAGCAGTGGGCAGCCACCAATGCAGCGCCCGGTGAGCAGTGTGTAGGGACGGCACCTTGCTCAGGGATACCTCAAGGTAGCCGTTCAGTGGAGTTGAACCCCCGACCTTCCGATCATGGGGCCACCACTCTACCTACTGAGCTATCCCTGCCCTCTTTTTTTTTTTTTTTTTTTTTTGTGCCTCACTGCCCTCGCCTTCTTCAAGAAAGCCGTCTTCAACCGAGTCGAGAGAGCCGGGAACTTGTGAGGTGTGCATGTCCTGGTGAGCCTCCACCTTTTATAGGTGGGTGCAGCCTCGACTGTACAGAGACAGGCCAGACCAGCTGCACCATACAGACACTTCAAACCTCATCTGAGGACAAAAAACACATACATACATACATACATACATACATACATACATACATACATACATACATACATACATCCACCCACCCACCCACATCCATCCATCCATCCATCCTTGCATCCATCCACCCATCCATCCTTGCATCCATCCATCCATCCATCCTACTATTAAAAAAGTAATAAAGTTAGGGTCCCTTTACAATGTCAGAAGGAGGGAGGCACTAAGGCACCGCCTTCCGCCCCTCGACGCCCTCGCGGTGCCACCTCCTTCTGACAGGAACTTCCTACAGACCAGGTATGAATGATGCCTGACTGGACATACAAAACTCACAAGTTCCTGGCTCTCACGGCTCCTCTGCAGAGGGTTAGTCGAAGAAGGAGGGGCATCGCGGGGGGAGTCGCGAGGGGTGTCGAGGGATGGGGGACTGTTTAAAGTGTGCGTGTTAGTCCCCATAGGGAAATAGTTCCTCTGCATTTAACCCATTCACCCAGTGAAGCAGTGGGCAGCCACCAATGCAGCGCCCGGTGAGCAGTGTGTAGGGACGGCACCTTGCTCAGGGATACCTCAAGGTAGCCGTTCAGTGGAGTTGAACCCCCGACCTTCCGATCATGGGGCCACCACTCTACCTACTGAGCTATCCCTGCCCTCTTTTTTTTTTTTTTTTTTTTTTTTTTTTTGTGCCTCACTGCCCTCGCCTTCTTCAAGAAAGCCGTCTTCAACCGAGTCGAGAGAGCCGGGAACTTGTGAGGTGTGCATGTCCTGGTGAGCCTCCACCTTTTATAGGTGGGTGCAGCCTCGACTGTACAGAGACAGGCCAGACCAGCTGCACCATACAGACACTTCAAACCTCATCTGAGGACAAAAAACACATACATACATACATACATACATACATACATACATACATACATACATCCACCCACCCACCCACATCCATCCATCCATCCATCCTTGCATCCATCCACCCATCCATCCTTGCATCCATCCATCCATCCATCCTACTATTAAAAAAGTAATAAAGTTAGGGTCCCTTTACAATGTCAGAAGGAGGGAGGCACTAAGGCACCGCCTTCCGCCCCTCGACGCCCTCGCGGTGCCACCTCCTTCTGACAGGAACTTCCTACAGACCAGGTATGAATGATGCCTGACTGGACATACAAAACTCACAAGTTCCTGGCTCTCACGGCTCCTCTGCAGAGGGTTAGTCGAAGAAGGAGGGGCATCGCGAGGGGAGTCGCGAGGGGCGTCGAGGGATGGGGGACTGTTTAAAGTCCCCATAGGGAAATAGTTCCTCTGCATTTAACCCATTCACCCAGTGAAGCAGTGGGCAGCCACCAATGCAGCGCCCGGTGAGCAGTGTGTAGGGACGGCACCTTGCTCAGGGATACCTCAAGGTAGCCGTTCAGTGGAGTTGAACCCCCGACCTTCCGATCATGGGGCCACCACTCTACCTACTGAGCTATCCCTGCCCTCTTTTTTTTTTTGTGCCTCACTGCCCTCGCCTTCTTCAAGAAAGCCGTCTTCAACCGAGTCGAGAGAGCCGGGAACTTGTGGGGTGTGCATGTCTCGGTGAGCCTCCACCTTTTATAGGTGGGTGCAGCCTCGACTGTACAGAGACAGGCCAGACCAGCTGCACCATACAGACACTTCAAACCTCATCTGAGGACAAAAAACACATACATACATACATACATACATACATACATACATCCACCCACCCACCCACATCCATCCATCCATCCATCCTTGCATCCATCCACCCATCCATCCTTGCATCCATCCATCCATCCATCCTACTATTAAAAAAGTAATAAAGTTAGGGTCCCTTTACAATGTCAGAAGGAGGGAGGCACTAAGGCACCGCCTTCCGCCCCTCGACGCCCTCGCGGTGCCACCTCCTTCTGACAGGAACTTCCTACAGACCAGGTATGAATGATGCCTGACTGGACATACAAAACTCACAAGTTCCTGGCTCTCACGGCTCCTCTGCAGAGGGTTAGTCGAAGAAGGAGGGGCATCGCGAGGGGAGTCGCGAGGGGCGTCGAGGGATGGGGGACTGTTTAAAGTGTGCGTGTTAGTCCCCATAGGGAAATAGTTCCTCTGCATTTAACCCATTCACCCAGTGAAGCAGTGGGCAGCCACCAATGCAGCGCCCGGTGAGCAGTGTGTAGGGACGGCACCTTGCTCAGGGATACCTCAAGGTAGCCGTTCAGTGGAGTTGAACCCCCGACCTTCCGATCATGGGGCCACCACTCTACCTACTGAGCTATCCCTGCCCTCTTTTTTTTTTTTTTTTTTTTTTTTTTTTTTGTGCCTCACTGCCCTCGCCTTCTTCAAGAAAGCCGTCTTCAACCGAGTCGAGAGAGCCGGGAACTTGTGAGGTGTGCATGTCCTGGTGAGCCTCCACCTTTTATAGGTGGGTGCAGCCTCGACTGTACAGAGACAGGCCAGACCAGCTGCACCATACAGACACTTCAAACCTCATCTGAGGACAAAAAACACATACATACATACATACATACATACATACATACATACATACATACATCCACCCACCCACCCACATCCATCCATCCATCCATCCTTGCATCCATCCACCCATCCATCCTTGCATCCATCCATCCATCCATCCTACTATTAAAAAAGTAATAAAGTTAGGGTCCCTTTACAATGTCAGAAGGAGGGAGGCACTAAGGCACCGCCTTCCGCCCCTCGACGCCCTCGCGGTGCCACCTCCTTCTGACAGGAACTTCCTACAGACCAGGTATGAATGATGCCTGACTGGACATACAAAACTCACAAGTTCCTGGCTCTCACGGCTCCTCTGCAGAGGGTTAGTCGAAGAAGGAGGGGCATCGCGAGGGGAGTCGCGAGGGGCGTCGAGGGATGGGGGACTGTTTAAAGTGTGCGTGTTAGTCCCCATAGGGAAATAGTTCCTCTGCATTTAACCCATTCACCCAGTAAAGCAGTGGGCAGCCACCAATGCAGCGCCCGGTGAGCAGTGTGTAGGGACGGCACCTTGCTCAGGGATACCTCAAGGTAGCCGTTCAGTGGAGTTGAACCCCCGACCTTCCGATCATGGGGCCACCACTCTACCTACTGAGCTATCCCTGCCCTTTTTTTTTTTTTTTTTTTTTTTTTGGTGCCTCACTGCCCTCGCCTTCTTCAAGAAAGCCGTCTTCAACCGAGTCGAGAGAGCCGGGAACTTGTGAGGTGTGCATGTCCTGGTGAGCCTCCACCTTTTATAGGTGGGTGCAGCCTCGACTGTACAGAGACAGGCCAGACCAGCTGCACCATACAGACACTTCAAACCTCATCTGAGGACAAAAAACACATACATACATACATACATACATCCACCCACCCACCCACATCCATCCATCCATCCATCCTTGCATCCATCCACCCATCCATCCTTGCATCCATCCATCCATCCATCCTACTATTAAAAAAGTAATAAAGTTAGGGTCCCTTTACAATGTCAGAAGGAGGGAGGCACTAAGGCACCGCCTTCCGCCCCTCGACGCCCTCGCGGTGCCACCTCCTTCTGACAGGAACTTCCTACAGACCAGGTATGAATGATGCCTGACTGGACATACAAAACTCACAAGTTCCTGGCTCTCACGGCTCCTCTGCAGAGGGTTAGTCGAAGAAGGAGGGGCATCGCGAGGGGAGTCGCGAGGGGCGTCGAGGGATGGGGGACTGTTTAAAGTGTGCGTGTTAGTCCCCATAGGGAAATAGTTCCTCTGCATTTAACCCATTCACCCAGTGAAGCAGTGGGCAGCCACCAATGCAGCGCCCGGTGAGCAGTGTGTAGGGACGGCACCTTGCTCAGGGATACCTCAAGGTAGCCGTTCAGTGGAGTTGAACCCCCGACCTTCCGATCATGGGGCCACCACTCTACCTACTGAGCTATCCCTGCCCTCTTTTTTTTTTTTTTTTTTTTTTTTGTGCCTCACTGCCCTCGCCTTCTTCAAGAAAGCCGTCTTCAACCGAGTCGAGAGAGCCGGGAACTTGTGAGGTGTGCATGTCCTGGTGAGCCTCCACCTTTTATAGGTGGGTGCAGCCTCGACTGTACAGAGACAGGCCAGACCAGCTGCACCATACAGACACTTCAAACCTCATCTGAGGACAAAAAACACATACATACATACATACATACATACATACATACATACATACATACATCCACCCACCCACCCACATCCATCCATCCATCCATCCTTGCATCCATGCACCCATCCATCCTTGCATCCATCCATCCATCCATCCTACTATTAAAAAAGTAATAAAGTTAGGGTCCCTTTACAATGTCAGAAGGAGGGAGGCACTAAGGCACCGCCTTCCGCCCCTCGACGCCCTCGCGGTGCCACCTCCTTCTGACAGGAACTTCCTACAGACCAGGTATGAATGATGCCTGACTGGACATACAAAACTCACAAGTTCCTGGCTCTCACGGCTCCTCTGCAGAGGGTTAGTCGAAGAAGGAGGGGCATCGCGAGGGGAGTCGCGAGGGGCGTCGAGGGATGGGGGACTGTTTAAAGTGTGCGTGTTAGTCCCCATAGGGAAATAGTTCCTCTGCATTTAACCCATTCACCCAGTGAAGCAGTGGGCAGCCACCAATGCAGCGCCCGGTGAGCAGTGTGTAGGGACGGCACCTTGCTCAGGGATACCTCAAGGTAGCCGTTCAGTGGAGTTGAACCCCCGACCTTCCGATCATGGGGCCACCACTCTACCTACTGAGCTATCCCTGCCCTCTTTTTTTTTTTTTTTTTTTTTGTGCCTCACTGCCCTCGCCTTCTTCAAGAAAGCCGTCTTCAACCGAGTCGAGAGAGCCGGGAACTTGTGAGGTGTGCATGTCCTGGTGAGCCTCCACCTTTTATAGGTGGGTGCAGCCTCGACTGTACAGAGACAGGCCAGACCAGCTGCACCATACAGACACTTCAAACCTCATCTGAGGACAAAAAACACATACATACATACATACATACATACATACATACATACATACATCCACCCACCCACATCCATCCATCCATCCATCCTTGCATCCATCCACCCATCCATCCTTGCATCCATCCATCCATCCATCCATCCTACTATTAAAAAAGTAATAAAGTTAGGGTCCCTTTACAATGTCAGAAGGAGGGAGGCACTAAGGCACCGCCTTCCGCCCCTCGACGCCCTCGCGGTGCCACCTCCTTCTGACAGGAACTTCCTACAGACCAGGTATGAATGATGCCTGACTGGACATACAAAACTCACAAGTTCCTGGCTCTCACGGCTCCTCTGCAGAGGGTTAGTCGAAGAAGGAGGGGCATCGCGAGGGGAGTCGCGAGGGGCGTCGAGGGATGGGGGACTGTTTAAAGTGTGCGTGTTAGTCCCCATAGGGAAATAGTTCCTCTGCATTTAACCCATTCACCCAGTGAAGCAGTGGGCAGCCACCAATGCAGCGCCCGGTGAGCAGTGTGTAGGGACGGCAACTTGCTCAGGGATACCTCAAGGTAGCCGTTCAGTGGAGTTGAACCCCCGACCTTCCGATCATGGGGCCACCACTCTACCTACTGAGCTATCCCTGCCCTTTTTTTTTTTTTTTTTTTAATTTTTTTTTTTTTTTTTGGTGCCTCACTGCCCTCGCCTTCTTCAAGAAAGCCGTCTTCAACCGAGTCGAGAGAGCCGGGAACTTGTGAGGTGTGCATGTCCTGGTGAGCCTCCACCTTTTATAGGTGGGTGCAGCCTCGACTGTACAGAGACAGGCCAGACCAGCTGCACCATACAGACACTTCAAACCTCATCTGAGGACAAAAAACACATACATACATACATACATACATACATACATACATACATACATCCACCCACCCACCCACCCACCCACATCCATCCATCCATCCATCCTTGCATCCATCCACCCATCCATCCTTGCATCCATCCATCCATCCATCCATCCTACTATTAAAAAAGTAATAAAGTTAGGGTCCCTTTACAATGTCAGAAGGAGGGAGGCACTAAGGCACCGCCTTCCGCCCCTCGACGCCCTCGCGGTGCCACCTCCTTCTGACAGGAACTTCCTACAGACCAGGTATGAATGATGCCTGACTGGACATACAAAACTCACAAGTTCCTGGCTCTCACGGCTCCTCTGCAGAGGGTTAGTCGAAGAAGGAGGGGCATCGCGAGGGGAGTCGCGAGGGGCGTCGAGGGATGGGGGACTGTTTAAAGTGTGCGTGTTAGTCCCCATAGGGAAATAGTTCCTCTGCATTTAACCCATTCACCCAGTGAAGCAGTGGGCAGCCACCAATGCAGCGCCCGGTGAGCAGTGTGTAGGGACGGCACCTTGCTCAGGGATACCTCAAGGTAGCCGTTCAGTGGAGTTGAACCCCCGACCTTCCGATCATGGGGCCACCACTCTACCTACTGAGCTATCCCTGCCCTCTTTTTTTTTTTTTTTTTTTTTTTTTTTTTTTGTGCCTCACTGCCCTCGCCTTCTTCAAGAAAGCTGTCTTCAACCGAGTCGAGAGAGCCGGGAACTTGTGAGGTGTGCATGTCCTGGTGAGCCTCCACCTTTTATAGGTGGGTGCAGCCTCGACTGTACAGAGACAGGCCAGACCAGCTGCACCATACAGACACTTCAAACCTCATCTGAGGACAAAAAACACATACATACATACATACATACATACATACATACATACATACATACATACATACATCCACCCACCCACCCACCCACCCACCCACATCCATCCATCCATCCATCCTTGCATCCATCCACCCATCCATCCTTGCATCCATCCACCCATCCATCCTTGCATCCATCCATCCATCCATCCTACTATTAAAAAAGTAATAAAGTTAGGGTCCCTTTACAATGTCAGAAGGAGGGAGGCACTAAGGCACCGCCTTCCGCCCCTCGACGCCCTCGCGGTGCCACCTCCTTCTGACAGGAACTTCCTACAGACCAGGTATGAATGATGCCTGACTGGACATACAAAACTCACAAGTTCCTGGCTCTCACGGCTCCTCTGCAGAGGGTTAGTCGAAGAAGGAGGGGCATCGCGAGGGGAGTCGCGAGGGGCGTCGAGGGATGGGGGACTGTTTAAAGTGTGCGTGTTAGTCCCCATAGGGAAATAGTTCCTCTGCATTTAACCCATTCACCCAGTGAAGCAGTGGGCAGCCACCAATGCAGCGCCCGGTGAGCAGTGTGTAGGGACGGCACCTTGCTCAGGGATACCTCAAGGTAGCCGTTCAGTGGAGTTGAACCCCCGACCTTCCGATCATGGGGCCACCACTCTACCTACTGAGCTATCCCTGCCCTCTTTTTTTTTTTTTTTTTTTTTTTTTTTTGTGCCTCACTGCCCTCGCCTTCTTCAAGAAAGCCGTCTTCAACCGAGTCGAGAGAGCCGGGAACTTGTGAGGTGTGCATGTCCTGGTGAGCCTCCACCTTTTATAGGTGGGTGCAGCCTCGACTGTACAGAGACAGGCCAGACCAGCTGCACCATACAGACACTTCAAACCTCATCTGAGGACAAAAAACACATACATACATACATACATACATACATACATACATACATCCACCCACCCACCCACCCACATCCATCCATCCATCCATCCTTGCATCCATCCACCCATCCATCCTTGCATCCATCCACCCATCCATCCTTGCATCCATCCTACTATTAAAAAAGTAATAAAGTTAGGGTCCCTTTACAATGTCAGAAGGAGGGAGGCACTAAGGCACCGCCTTCCGCCCCTCGACGCCCTCGCGGTGCCACCTCCTTCTGACAGGAACTTCCTACAGACCAGGTATGAATGATGCCTGACTGGACATACAAAACTCACAAGTTCCTGGCTCTCACGGCTCCTCTGCAGAGGGTTAGTCGAAGAAGGAGGGGCATCGCGAGGGGAGTCGCGAGGGGCGTCGAGGGATGGGGGACTGTTTAAAGTCCCCATAGGGAAATAGTTCCTCTGCATTTAACCCATTCACCCAGTGAAGCAGTGGGCAGCCACCAATGCAGCGCCCGGTGAGCAGTGTGTAGGGACGGCACCTTGCTCAGGGATACCTCAAGGTAGCCGTTCAGTGGAGTTGAACCCCCGACCTTCCGATCATGGGGCCACCACTCTACCTACTGAGCTATCCCTGCCCTCTTTTTTTTTTTTTTTTTTTTTTTGTGCCTCACTGCCCTCGCCTTCTTCAAGAAAGCCGTCTTCAACCGAGTCGAGAGAGCCGGGAACTTGTGAGGTGTGCATGTCCTGGTGAGCCTCCACCTTTTATAGGTGGGTGCAGCCTCGACTGTACAGAGACAGGCCAGACCAGCTGCACCATACAGACACTTCAAACCTCATCTGAGGACAAAAAACACATACATACATACATACATACATACATACATCCACCCACCCACCCACATCCATCCATCCATCCATCCTTGCATCCATCCACCCATCCATCCTTGCATCCATCCATCCATCCATCCATCCTACTATTAAAAAAGTAATAAAGTTAGGGTCCCTTTACAATGTCAGAAGGAGGGAGGCACTAAGGCACCGCCTTCCGCCCCTCGACGCCCTCGCGGTGCCACCTCCTTCTGACAGGAACTTCCTACAGACCAGGTATGAATGATGCCTGACTGGACATACAAAACTCACAAGTTCCTGGCTCTCACGGCTCCTCTGCAGAGGGTTAGTCGAAGAAGGAGGGGCATCGCGAGGGGAGTCGCGAGGGGCGTCGAGGGATGGGGGACTGTTTAAAGTGTGCGTGTTAGTCCCCATAGGGAAATAGTTCCTCTGCATTTAACCCATTCACCCAGTGAAGCAGTGGGCAGCCACCAATGCAGCGCCCGGTGAGCAGTGTGTAGGGACGGCACCTTGCTCAGGGATACCTCAAGGTAGCCGTTCAGTGGAGTTGAACCCCCGACCTTCCGATCATGGGGCCACCACTCTACCTACTGAGCTATCCCTGCCCTTTTTTTTTTTTTTTTTTTTAATTTTTTTTTTTTTTTTTTTTGGTGCCTCACTGCCCTCGCCTTCTTCAAGAAAGCCGTCTTCAACCGAGTCGAGAGAGCCGGGAACTTGTGAGGTGTGCATGTCCTGGTGAGCCTCCACCTTTTATAGGTGGGTGCAGCCTCGACTGTACAGAGACAGGCCAGACCAGCTGCACCATACAGACACTTCAAACCTCATCTGAGGACAAAAAACACATACATACATACATACATACATACATACATACATCCACCCACCCACCCACCCACCCACCCACATCCATCCATCCATCCATCCTTGCATCCATCCACCCATCCATCCTTGCATCCATCCATCCATCCATCCATCCTACTATTAAAAAAGTAATAAAGTTAGGGTCCCTTTACAATGTCAGAAGGAGGGAGGCACTAAGGCACCGCCTTCCGCCCCTCGACGCCCTCGCGGTGCCACCTCCTTCTGACAGGAACTTCCTACAGACCAGGTATGAATGATGCCTGACTGGACATACAAAACTCACAAGTTCCTGGCTCTCACGGCTCCTCTGCAGAGGGTTAGTCGAAGAAGGAGGGGCATCGCGAGGGGAGTCGCGAGGGGCGTCGAGGGATGGGGGACTGTTTAAAGTGTGCGTGTTAGTCCCCATAGGGAAATAGTTCCTCTGCATTTAACCCATTCACCCAGTGAAGCAGTGGGCAGCCACCAATGCAGCGCCCGGTGAGCAGTGTGTAGGGACGGCACCTTGCTCAGGGATACCTCAAGGTAGCCGTTCAGTGGAGTTGAACCCCCGACCTTCCGATCATGGGGCCACCACTCTACCTACTGAGCTATCCCTGCCCTCTTTTTTTTTTTTTTTTTTTTTTTTTTTTGTGCCTCACTGCCCTCGCCTTCTTCAAGAAAGCTGTCTTCAACCGAGTCGAGAGAGCCGG
>NC_137950.1:1280000-1300000 GCF_963969265.1 Rhamphochromis sp. 'chilingali' | reverse complement strand
CGAGAGAGCCGGGAACTTGTGAGGTGTGCATGTCCTGGTGAGCCTCCACCTTTTATAGGTGGGTGCAGCCTCGACTGTACAGAGACAGGCCAGACCAGCTGCACCATACAGACACTTCAAACCTCATCTGAGGACAAAAAACACATACATACATACATACATACATACATACATACATACATACATACATACATCCACCCACCCACATCCATCCATCCATCCATCCTTGCATCCATCCACCCATCCATCCTTGCATCCATCCATCCATCCATCCTACTATTAAAAAAGTAATAAAGTTAGGGTCCCTTTACAATGTCAGAAGGAGGGAGGCACTAAGGCACCGCCTTCCGCCCCTCGACGCCCTCGCGGTGCCACCTCCTTCTGACAGGAACTTCCTACAGACCAGGTATGAATGATGCCTGACTGGACATACAAAACTCACAAGTTCCTGGCTCTCACGGCTCCTCTGCAGAGGGTTAGTCGAAGAAGGAGGGGCATCGCGAGGGGAGTCGCGAGGGGCGTCGAGGGATGGGGGACTGTTTAAAGTCCCCATAGGGAAATAGTTCCTCTGCATTTAACCCATTCACCCAGTGAAGCAGTGGGCAGCCACCAATGCAGCGCCCGGTGAGCAGTGTGTAGGGACGGCACCTTGCTCAGGGATACCTCAAGGTAGCCGTTCAGTGGAGTTGAACCCCCGACCTTCCGATCATGGGGCCACCACTCTACCTACTGAGCTATCCCTGCCCTCTTTTTTTTTTTTTTTTTTTTTTTTTTTTTTTTTTGTGCCTCACTGCCCTCGCCTTCTTCAAGAAAGCCGTCTTCAACCGAGTCGAGAGAGCCGGGAACTTGTGAGGTGTGCATGTCCTGGTGAGCCTCCACCTTTTATAGGTGGGTGCAGCCTCGACTGTACAGAGACAGGCCAGACCAGCTGCACCATACAGACACTTCAAACCTCATCTGAGGACAAAAAACACATACATACATACATACATACATACATACATACATACATACATCCACCCACCCACCCACCCACATCCATCCATCCATCCATCCTTGCATCCATCCACCCATCCATCCTTGCATCCATCCACCCATCCATCCTTGCATCCATCCATCCATCCATCCTACTATTAAAAAAGTAATAAAGTTAGGGTCCCTTTACAATGTCAGAAGGAGGGAGGCACTAAGGCATCGCCTTCCGCCCCTCGACGCCCTCGCGGTGCCACCTCCTTCTGACAGGAACTTCCTACAGACCAGGTATGAATGATGCCTGACTGGACATACAAAACTCACAAGTTCCTGGCTCTCACGGCTCCTCTGCAGAGGGTTAGTCGAAGAAGGAGGGGCATCACGAGGGGAGTCGCGAGGGGCGTCGAGGGATGGGGGACTGTTTAAAGTGTGCGTGTTAGTCCCCATAGGGAAATAGTTCCTCTGCATTTAACCCATTCACCCAGTGAAGCAGTGGGCAGCCACCAATGCAGCGCCCGGTGAGCAGTGTGTAGGGACGGCACCTTGCTCAGGGATACCTCAAGGTAGCCGTTCAGTGGAGTTGAACCCCCGACCTTCCGATCATGGGGCCACCACTCTACCTACTGAGCTATCCCTGCCCTTTTTTTTTTTTTTTTTTTGTGCCTCACTGCCCTCGCCTTCTTCAAGAAAGCCGTCTTCAACCGAGTCGAGAGAGCCGGGAACTTGTGAGGTGTGCATGTCCTGGTGAGCCTCCACCTTTTATAGGTGGGTGCAGCCTCGACTGTACAGAGACAGGCCAGACCAGCTGCACCATACAGACACTTCAAACCTCATCTGAGGACAAAAAACACATACATACATACATACATACATACATACATCCACCCACCCACCCACATCCATCCATCCATCCATCCTTGCATCCATCCACCCATCCATCCTTGCATCCATCCATCCATCCATCCTACTATTAAAAAAGTAATAAAGTTAGGGTCCCTTTACAATGTCAGAAGGAGGGAGGCACTAAGGCACCGCCTTCCGCCCCTCGACGCCCTCGCGGTGCCACCTCCTTCTGACAGGAACTTCCTACAGACCAGGTATGAATGATGCCTGACTGGACATACAAAACTCACAAGTTCCTGGCTCTCACGGCTCCTCTGCAGAGGGTTAGTCGAAGAAGGAGGGGCATCGCGAGGGGAGTCGCGAGGGGCATCGAGGGATTTGGGACTGTTTAAAGTCCCCATAGGGAAATAGTTCCTCTGCATTTAACCCATTCACCCAGTGAAGCAGTGGGCAGCCACCAATGCAGCGCCCGGTGAGCAGTGTGTAGGGACGGCACCTTGCTCAGGGATACCTCAAGGTAGCCGTTCAGTGGAGTTGAACCCCCGACCTTCCGATCATGGGGCCACCACTCTACCTACTGAGCTATCCCTGCCCTCTTTTTTTTTTTTTTTTTTTTTTTTTTTTTTTTGTGCCTCACTGCCCTCGCCTTCTTCAAGAAAGCCGTCTTCAACCGAGTCGAGAGAGCCGGGAACTTGTGAGGTGTGCATGTCCTGGTGAGCCTCCACCTTTTATAGGTGGGTGCAGCCTCGACTGTACAGAGACAGGCCAGACCAGCTGCACCATACAGACACTTCAAACCTCATCTGAGGACAAAAAACACATACATACATACATACATACATACATACATACATACATACATACATCCACCCACCCACCCACCCACATCCATCCATCCATCCATCCTTGCATCCATCCACCCATCCATCCTTGCATCCATCCACCCATCCATCCTTGCATCCATCCATCCATCCATCCTACTATTAAAAAAGTAATAAAGTTAGGGTCCCTTTACAATGTCAGAAGGAGGGAGGCACTAAGGCACCGCCTTCCGCCCCTCGACGCCCTCGCGGTGCCACCTCCTTCTGACAGGAACTTCCTACAGACCAGGTATGAATGATGCCTGACTGGACATACAAAACTCACAAGTTCCTGGCTCTCACGGCTCCTCTGCAGAGGGTTAGTCGAAGAAGGAGGGGCATCGCGAGGGGAGTCGCGAGGGGCGTCGAGGGATGGGGGACTGTTTAAAGTGTGCGTGTTAGTCCCCATAGGGAAATAGTTCCTCTGCATTTAACCCATTCACCCAGTGAAGCAGTGGGCAGCCACCAATGCAGCGCCCGGTGAGCAGTGTGTAGGGACGGCACCTTGCTCAGGGATACCTCAAGGTAGCCGTTCAGTGGAGTTGAACCCCCGACCTTCCGATCATGGGGCCACCACTCTACCTACTGAGCTATCCCTGCCCTCTTTTTTTTTTTTTTTTTTTTTTTTTTTTTGTGCCTCACTGCCCTCGCCTTCTTCAAGAAAGCCGTCTTCAACCGAGTCGAGAGAGCCGGGAACTTGTGAGGTGTGCATGTCCTGGTGAGCCTCCACCTTTTATAGGTGGGTGCAGCCTCGACTGTACAGAGACAGGCCAGACCAGCTGCACCATACAGACACTTCAAACCTCATCTGAGGACAAAAAACACATACATACATACATACATACATACATACATACATACATACATACATACATCCACCCACCCAACCACATCCATCCATCCATCCATCCTTGCATCCATCCACCCATCCATCCTTGCATCCATCCACCCATCCATCCTTGCATCCATCCATCCATCCATCCTACTATTAAAAAAGTAATAAAGTTAGGGTCCCTTTACAATGTCAGAAGGAGGGAGGCACTAAGGCACCGCCTTCCGCCCCTCGACGCCCTCGCGGTGCCACCTCCTTCTGACAGGAACTTCCTACAGACCAGGTATGAATGATGCCTGACTGGACATACAAAACTCACAAGTTCCTGGCTCTCACGGCTCCTCTGCAGAGGGTTAGTCGAAGAAGGAGGGGCATCGCGAGGGGAGTCGCGAGGGGCGTCGAGGGATGGGGGACTGTTTAAAGTGTGCGTGTTAGTCCCCATAGGGAAATAGTTCCTCTGCATTTAACCCATTCACCCAGTGAAGCAGTGGGCAGCCACCAATGCAGCGCCCGGTGAGCAGTGTGTAGGGACGGCACCTTGCTCAGGGATACCTCAAGGTAGCCGTTCAGTGGAGTTGAACCCCCGACCTTCCGATCATGGGGCCACCACTCTACCTACTGAGCTATCCCTGCCCTCTTTTTTTTTTTTTTTTTTTTTTTTTTTTTGTGCCTCACTGCCCTCGCCTTCTTCAAGAAAGCCGTCTTCAACCGAGTCGAGAGAGCCGGGAACTTGTGAGGTGTGCATGTCCTGGTGAGCCTCCACCTTTTATAGGTGGGTGCAGCCTCGACTGTACAGAGACAGGCCAGACCAGCTGCACCATACAGACACTTCAAACCTCATCTGAGGACAAAAAACACATACATACATACATACATACATACATACATACATACATACATACATACATACATCCACCCACCCAACCACATCCATCCATCCATCCATCCTTGCATCCATCCACCCATCCATCCTTGCATCCATCCACCCATCCATCCTTGCATCCATCCATCCATCCATCCTACTATTAAAAAAGTAATAAAGTTAGGGTCCCTTTACAATGTCAGAAGGAGGGAGGCACTAAGGCACCGCCTTCCGCCCCTCGACGCCCTCGCGGTGCCACCT
Organism: Rhamphochromis sp. 'chilingali'; assembly: GCF_963969265.1. Lineage (NCBI taxonomy): Eukaryota > Metazoa > Chordata > Actinopteri > Cichliformes > Cichlidae > Rhamphochromis > Rhamphochromis sp. 'chilingali'. Next base: position 1,295,370 of record NC_137950.1, on the reverse strand, counting down.
CCTTCTGACAGGAACTTCCTACAGACCAGGTATGAATGATGCCTGACTGGACATACAAAACTCACAAGTTCCTGGCTCTCACGGCTCCTCTGCAGAGGGTTAGTCGAAGAAGGAGGGGCATCGCGAGGGGAGTCGCGAGGGGCGTCGAGGGATGGGGGACTGTTTAAAGTGTGCGTGTTAGTCCCCATAGGGAAATAGTTCCTCTGCATTTAACCCATTCACCCAGTGAAGCAGTGGGCAGCCACCAATGCAGCGCCCGGTGAGCAGTGTGTAGGGACGGCACCTTGCTCAGGGATACCTCAAGGTAGCCGTTCAGTGGAGTTGAACCCCCGACCTTCCGATCATGGGGCCACCACTCTACCTACTGAGCTATCCCTGCCCTCTTTTTTTTTTTTTTTTTTTTTTTTTTGTGCCTCACTGCCCTCGCCTTCTTCAAGAAAGCCGTCTTCAACCGAGTCGAGAGAGCCGGGAACTTGTGAGGTGTGCATGTCCTGGTGAGCCTCCACCTTTTATAGGTGGGTGCAGCCTCGACTGTACAGAGACAGGCCAGACCAGCTGCACCATACAGACACTTCAAACCTCATCTGAGGACAAAAAACACATACATACATACATACATACATACATACATCCACCCACCCACCCACATCCATCCATCCATCCATCCTTGCATCCATCCACCCATCCATCCTTGCATCCATCCATCCATCCATCCTACTATTAAAAAAGTAATAAAGTTAGGGTCCCTTTACAATGTCAGAAGGAGGGAGGCACTAAGGCACCGCCTTCCGCCCCTCGACGCCCTCGCGGTGCCACCTCCTTCTGACAGGAACTTCCTACAGACCAGGTATGAATGATGCCTGACTGGACATACAAAACTCACAAGTTCCTGGCTCTCACGGCTCCTCTGCAGAGAGTTAGTCGAAGAAGGAGGGGCATCGCGAGGGGAGTCGCGAGGGGCGTCGAGGGATGGGGGACTGTTTAAAGTGTGCGTGTTAGTCCCCATAGGGAAATAGTTCCTCTGCATTTAACCCATTCACCCAGTGAAGCAGTGGGCAGCCACCAATGCAGCGCCCGGTGAGCAGTGTGTAGGGACGGCACCTTGCTCAGGGATACCTCAAGGTAGCCGTTCAGTGGAGTTGAACCCCCGACCTTCCGATCATGGGGCCACCACTCTACCTACTGAGCTATCCCTGCCCTCTTTTTTTTTTTTTTTTTTTTTTTTTTTTTGTGCCTCACTGCCCTCGCCTTCTTCAAGAAAGCCGTCTTCAACCGAGTCGAGAGAGCCGGGAACTTGTGAGGTGTGCATGTCCTGGTGAGCCTCCACCTTTTATAGGTGGGTGCAGCCTCGACTGTACAGAGACAGGCCAGACCAGCTGCACCATACAGACACTTCAAACCGCATCTGAGGACAAAAAACACATACATACATACATACATACATACATACATACATACATACATCCACCCACCCACCCACATCCATCCATCCATCCATCCTTGCATCCATCCACCCATCCATCCTTGCATCCATCCACCCATCCATCCTTGCATCCATCCATCCATCCATCCTACTATTAAAAAAGTAATAAAGTTAGGGTCCCTTTACAATGTCAGAAGGAGGGAGGCACTAAGGCACCGCCTTCCGCCCCTCGACGCCCTCGCGGTGCCACCTCCTTCTGACAGGAACTTCCTACAGACCAGGTATGAATGATGCCTGACTGGACATACAAAACTCACAAGTTCCTGGCTCTCACGGCTCCTCTGCAGAGGGTTAGTCGAAGAAGGAGGGGCATCGCGAGGGGAGTCGCGAGGGGCGTCGAGGGATGGGGGACTGTTTAAAGTGTGTGTGTTAGTCCCCATAGGGAAATAGTTCCTCTGCATTTAACCCATTCACCCAGTGAAGCAGTGGGCAGCCACCAATGCAGCGCCCGGTGAGCAGTGTGTAGGGACGGCACCTTGCTCAGGGATACCTCAAGGTAGCCGTTCAGTGGAGTTGAACCCCCGACCTTCCGATCATGGGGCCACCACTCTACCTACTGAGCTATCCCTGCCCTCTTTTTTTTTTTTTTTTTTTTTTTTTGTGCCTCACTGCCCTCGCCTTCTTCAAGAAAGCCGTCTTCAACCGAGTCGAGAGAGCCGGGAACTTGTGAGGTGTGCATGTCCTGGTGAGCCTCCACCTTTTATAGGTGGGTGCAGCCTCGACTGTACAGAGACAGGCCAGACCAGCTGCACCATACAGACACTTCAAACCTCATCTGAGGACAAAAAACACATACATACATACATACATACATACATACATACATACATACATACATACATCCACCCACCCACCCACCCACATCCATCCATCCATCCATCCTTGCATCCATCCACCCATCCATCCTTGCATCCATCCACCCATCCATCCTTGCATCCATCCATCCATCCATCCTACTATTAAAAAAGTAATAAAGTTAGGGTCCCTTTACAATGTCAGAAGGAGGGAGGCACTAAGGCACCGCCTTCCGCCCCTCGACGCCCTCGCGGTGCCACCTCCTTCTGACAGGAACTTCCTACAGACCAGGTATGAATGATGCCTGACTGGACATACAAAACTCACAAGTTCCTGGCTCTCACGGCTCCTCTGCAGAGGGTTAGTCGAAGAAGGAGGGGCATCGCGAGGGGAGTCGCGAGGGGCGTCGAGGGATGGGGGACTGTTTAAAGTGTGCGTGTTAGTCCCCATAGGGAAATAGTTCCTCTGCATTTAACCCATTCACCCAGTGAAGCAGTGGGCAGCCACCAATGCAGCGCCCGGTGAGCAGTGTGTAGGGACGGCACCTTGCTCAGGGATACCTCAAGGTAGCCGTTCAGTGGAGTTGAACCCCCGACCTTCCGATCATGGGGCCACCACTCTACCTACTGAGCTATCCCTGCCCTCTTTTTTTTTTTTTTTTTTTTTTGTGCCTCACTGCCCTCGCCTTCTTCAAGAAAGCCGTCTTCAACCGAGTCGAGAGAGCCGGGAACTTGTGAGGTGTGCATGTCCTGGTGAGCCTCCACCTTTTATAGGTGGGTGCAGCCTCGACTGTACAGAGACAGGCCAGACCAGCTGCACCATACAGACACTTCAAACCTCATCTGAGGACAAAAAACACATACATACATACATACATACATACATACATACATCCACCCACCCACCCACATCCATCCATCCATCCATCCTTGCATCCATCCACCCATCCATCCTTGCATCCATCCATCCATCCTACTATTAAAAAAGTAATAAAGTTAGGGTCCCTTTACAATGTCAGAAGGAGGGAGGCACTAAGGCACCGCCTTCCGCCCCTCGACGCCCTCGCGGTGCCACCTCCTTCTGACAGGAACTTCCTACAGACCAGGTATGAATGATGCCTGACTGGACATACAAAACTCACAAGTTCCTGGCTCTCACGGCTCCTCTGCAGAGGGTTAGTCGAAGAAGGAGGGGCATCGCGAGGGGAGTCGCGAGGGGCGTCGAGGGATGGGGGACTGTTTAAAGTGTGCGTGTTAGTCCCCATAGGGAAATAGTTCCTCTGCATTTAACCCATTCACCCAGTGAAGCAGTGGGCAGCCACCAATGCAGCGCCCGGTGAGCAGTGTGTAGGGACGGCACCTTGCTCAGGGATACCTCAAGGTAGCCGTTCAGTGGAGTTGAACCCCCGACCTTCCGATCATGGGGCCACCACTCTACCTACTGAGCTATCCCTGCCCTCTTTTTTTTTTTTTTTTTTTTTTTGTGCCTCACTGCCCTCGCCTTCTTCAAGAAAGCCGTCTTCAACCGAGTCGAGAGAGCCGGGAACTTGTGAGGTGTGCATGTCCTGGTGAGCCTCCACCTTTTATAGGTGGGTGCAGCCTCGACTGTACAGAGACAGGCCAGACCAGCTGCACCATACAGACACTTCAAACCTCATCTGAGGACAAAAAACACATACATACATACATACATACATACATACATCCACCCACCCACCCACATCCATCCATCCATCCATCCTTGCATCCATCCACCCATCCATCCTTGCATCCATCCATCCATCCATCCTACTATTAAAAAAGTAATAAAGTTAGGGTCCCTTTACAATGTCAGAAGGAGGGAGGCACTAAGGCACCGCCTTCCGCCCCTCGACGCCCTCGCGGTGCCACCTCCTTCTGACAGGAACTTCCTACAGACCAGGTATGAATGATGCCTGACTGGACATACAAAACTCACAAGTTCCTGGCTCTCACGGCTCCTCTGCAGAGAGTTAGTCGAAGAAGGAGGGGCATCGCGAGGGGAGTCGCGAGGGGCGTCGAGGGATGGGGGACTGTTTAAAGTGTGCGTGTTAGTCCCCATAGGGAAATAGTTCCTCTGCATTTAACCCATTCACCCAGTGAAGCAGTGGGCAGCCACCAATGCAGCGCCCGGTGAGCAGTGTGTAGGGACGGCACCTTGCTCAGGGATACCTCAAGGTAGCCGTTCAGTGGAGTTGAACCCCCGACCTTCCGATCATGGGGCCACCACTCTACCTACTGAGCTATCCCTGCCCTCTTTTTTTTTTTTTTTTTTTTTTTTGTGCCTCACTGCCCTCGCCTTCTTCAAGAAAGCCGTCTTCAACCGAGTCGAGAGAGCCGGGAACTTGTGAGGTGTGCATGTCCTGGTGAGCCTCCACCTTTTATAGGTGGGTGCAGCCTCGACTGTACAGAGACAGGCCAGACCAGCTGCACCATACAGACACTTCAAACCTCATCTGAGGACAAAAAACACATACATACATACATACATACATACATACATACATACATACATACATACATCCACCCACCCACCCACATCCATCCATCCATCCATCCTTGCATCCATCCACCCATCCATCCTTGCATCCATCCATCCATCCATCCTACTATTAAAAAAGTAATAAAGTTAGGGTCCCTTTACAATGTCAGAAGGAGGGAGGCACTAAGGCACCGCCTTCCGCCCCTCGACGCCCTCGCGGTGCCACCTCCTTCTGACAGGAACTTCCTACAGACCAGGTATGAATGATGCCTGACTGGACATACAAAACTCACAAGTTCCTGGCTCTCACGGCTCCTCTGCAGAGGGTTAGTCGAAGAAGGAGGGGCATCGCGAGGGGAGTCGCGAGGGGCGTCGAGGGATGGGGGACTGTTTAAAGTCCCCATAGGGAAATAGTTCCTCTGCATTTAACCCATTCACCCAGTGAAGCAGTGGGCAGCCACCAATGCAGCGCCCGGTGAGCAGTGTGTAGGGACGGCACCTTGCTCAGGGATACCTCAAGGTAGCCGTTCAGTGGAGTTGAACCCCCGACCTTCCGATCATGGGGCCACCACTCTACCTACTGAGCTATCCCTGCCCTCTTTTTTTTTTTTTTTTTTTTTTTTGTGCCTCACTGCCCTCGCCTTCTTCAAGAAAGCCGTCTTCAACCGAGTCGAGAGAGCCGGGAACTTGTGAGGTGTGCATGTCCTGGTGAGCCTCCACCTTTTATAGGTGGGTGCAGCCTCGACTGTACAGAGACAGGCCAGACCAGCTGCACCATACAGACACTTCAAACCTCATCTGAGGACAAAAAACACATACATACATACATACATACATACATACATACATACATACATACATACATCCACCCACCCACCCACATCCATCCATCCATCCATCCTTGCATCCATCCACCCATCCATCCTTGCATCCATCCATCCATCCATCCTACTATTAAAAAAGTAATAAAGTTAGGGTCCCTTTACAATGTCAGAAGGAGGGAGGCACTAAGGCACCGCCTTCCGCCCCTCGACGCCCTCGCGGTGCCACCTCCTTCTGACAGGAACTTCCTACAGACCAGGTATGAATGATGCCTGACTGGACATACAAAACTCACAAGTTCCTGGCTCTCACGGCTCCTCTGCAGAGGGTTAGTCGAAGAAGGAGGGGCATCGCGAGGGGAGTCGCGAGGGGCGTCGAGGGATGGGGGACTGTTTAAAGTCCCCATAGGGAAATAGTTCCTCTGCATTTAACCCATTCACCCAGTGAAGCAGTGGGCAGCCACCAATGCAGCGCCCGGTGAGCAGTGTGTAGGGACGGCACCTTGCTCAGGGATACCTCAAGGTAGCCGTTCAGTGGAGTTGAACCCCCGACCTTCCGATCATGGGGCCACCACTCTACCTACTGAGCTATCCCTGCCCTCTTTTTTTTTTTTTTTTTTTTTTTTTGTGCCTCACTGCCCTCGCCTTCTTCAAGAAAGCCGTCTTCAACCGAGTCGAGAGAGCCGGGAACTTGTGAGGTGTGCATGTCCTGGTGAGCCTCCACCTTTTATAGGTGGGTGCAGCCTCGACTGTACAGAGACAGGCCAGACCAGCTGCACCATACAGACACTTCAAACCTCATCTGAGGACAAAAAACACATACATACATACATACATACATACATACATACATACATACATACATACATACATCCACCCACCCACCCACCCACATCCATCCATCCATCCATCCTTGCATCCATCCACCCATCCATCCTTGCATCCATCCACCCATCCATCCTTGCATCCATCCATCCATCCATCCTACTATTAAAAAAGTAATAAAGTTAGGGTCCCTTTACAATGTCAGAAGGAGGGAGGCACTAAGGCACCGCCTTCCGCCCCTCGACGCCCTCGCGGTGCCACCTCCTTCTGACAGGAACTTCCTACAGACCAGGTATGAATGATGCCTGACTGGACATACAAAACTCACAAGTTCCTGGCTCTCACGGCTCCTCTGCAGAGGGTTAGTCGAAGAAGGAGGGGCATCGCGAGGGGAGTCGCGAGGGGCGTCGAGGGATGGGGGACTGTTTAAAGTGTGCGTGTTAGTCCCCATAGGGAAATAGTTCCTCTGCATTTAACCCATTCACCCAGTGAAGCAGTGGGCAGCCACCAATGCAGCGCCCGGTGAGCAGTGTGTAGGGACGGCACCTTGCTCAGGGATACCTCAAGGTAGCCGTTCAGTGGAGTTGAACCCCCGACCTTCCGATCATGGGGCCACCACTCTACCTACTGAGCTATCCCTGCCCTCTTTTTTTTTTTTTTTTTTTTTTGTGCCTCACTGCCCTCGCCTTCTTCAAGAAAGCCGTCTTCAACCGAGTCGAGAGAGCCGGGAACTTGTGAGGTGTGCATGTCCTGGTGAGCCTCCACCTTTTATAGGTGGGTGCAGCCTCGACTGTACAGAGACAGGCCAGACCAGCTGCACCATACAGACACTTCAAACCTCATCTGAGGACAAAAAACACATACATACATACATACATACATACATACATACATCCACCCACCCACCCACATCCATCCATCCATCCATCCTTGCATCCATCCACCCATCCATCCTTGCATCCATCCATCCATCCTACTATTAAAAAAGTAATAAAGTTAGGGTCCCTTTACAATGTCAGAAGGAGGGAGGCACTAAGGCACCGCCTTCCGCCCCTCGACGCCCTCGCGGTGCCACCTCCTTCTGACAGGAACTTCCTACAGACCAGGTATGAATGATGCCTGACTGGACATACAAAACTCACAAGTTCCTGGCTCTCACGGCTCCTCTGCAGAGGGTTAGTCGAAGAAGGAGGGGCATCGCGAGGGGAGTCGCGAGGGGCGTCGAGGGATGGGGGACTGTTTAAAGTGTGCGTGTTAGTCCCCATAGGGAAATAGTTCCTCTGCATTTAACCCATTCACCCAGTGAAGCAGTGGGCAGCCACCAATGCAGCGCCCGGTGAGCAGTGTGTAGGGACGGCACCTTGCTCAGGGATACCTCAAGGTAGCCGTTCAGTGGAGTTGAACCCCCGACCTTCCGATCATGGGGCCACCACTCTACCTACTGAGCTATCCCTGCCCTCTTTTTTTTTTTTTTTTTTTTTTTGTGCCTCACTGCCCTCGCCTTCTTCAAGAAAGCCGTCTTCAACCGAGTCGAGAGAGCCGGGAACTTGTGAGGTGTGCATGTCCTGGTGAGCCTCCACCTTTTATAGGTGGGTGCAGCCTCGACTGTACAGAGACAGGCCAGACCAGCTGCACCATACAGACACTTCAAACCTCATCTGAGGACAAAAAACACATACATACATACATACATACATACATACATCCACCCACCCACCCACATCCATCCATCCATCCATCCTTGCATCCATCCACCCATCCATCCTTGCATCCATCCATCCATCCATCCTACTATTAAAAAAGTAATAAAGTTAGGGTCCCTTTACAATGTCAGAAGGAGGGAGGCACTAAGGCACCGCCTTCCGCCCCTCGACGCCCTCGCGGTGCCACCTCCTTCTGACAGGAACTTCCTACAGACCAGGTATGAATGATGCCTGACTGGACATACAAAACTCACAAGTTCCTGGCTCTCACGGCTCCTCTGCAGAGAGTTAGTCGAAGAAGGAGGGGCATCGCGAGGGGAGTCGCGAGGGGCGTCGAGGGATGGGGGACTGTTTAAAGTGTGCGTGTTAGTCCCCATAGGGAAATAGTTCCTCTGCATTTAACCCATTCACCCAGTGAAGCAGTGGGCAGCCACCAATGCAGCGCCCGGTGAGCAGTGTGTAGGGACGGCACCTTGCTCAGGGATACCTCAAGGTAGCCGTTCAGTGGAGTTGAACCCCCGACCTTCCGATCATGGGGCCACCACTCTACCTACTGAGCTATCCCTGCCCTCTTTTTTTTTTTTTTTTTTTTTTTTGTGCCTCACTGCCCTCGCCTTCTTCAAGAAAGCCGTCTTCAACCGAGTCGAGAGAGCCGGGAACTTGTGAGGTGTGCATGTCCTGGTGAGCCTCCACCTTTTATAGGTGGGTGCAGCCTCGACTGTACAGAGACAGGCCAGACCAGCTGCACCATACAGACACTTCAAACCTCATCTGAGGACAAAAAACACATACATACATACATACATACATACATACATACATACATACATACATACATCCACCCACCCACCCACATCCATCCATCCATCCATCCTTGCATCCATCCACCCATCCATCCTTGCATCCATCCATCCATCCATCCTACTATTAAAAAAGTAATAAAGTTAGGGTCCCTTTACAATGTCAGAAGGAGGGAGGCACTAAGGCACCGCCTTCCGCCCCTCGACGCCCTCGCGGTGCCACCTCCTTCTGACAGGAACTTCCTACAGACCAGGTATGAATGATGCCTGACTGGACATACAAAACTCACAAGTTCCTGGCTCTCACGGCTCCTCTGCAGAGGGTTAGTCGAAGAAGGAGGGGCATCGCGAGGGGAGTCGCGAGGGGCGTCGAGGGATGGGGGACTGTTTAAAGTCCCCATAGGGAAATAGTTCCTCTGCATTTAACCCATTCACCCAGTGAAGCAGTGGGCAGCCACCAATGCAGCGCCCGGTGAGCAGTGTGTAGGGACGGCACCTTGCTCAGGGATACCTCAAGGTAGCCGTTCAGTGGAGTTGAACCCCCGACCTTCCGATCATGGGGCCACCACTCTACCTACTGAGCTATCCCTGCCCTCTTTTTTTTTTTTTTTTTTTTTTTTTTTTTTTGTGCCTCACTGCCCTCGCCTTCTTCAAGAAAGCCGTCTTCAACCGAGTCGAGAGAGCCGGGAACTTGTGAGGTGTGCATGTCCTGGTGAGCCTCCACCTTTTATAGGTGGGTGCAGCCTCGACTGTACAGAGACAGGCCAGACCAGCTGCACCATACAGACACTTCAAACCTCATCTGAGGACAAAAAACACATACATACATACATACATACATACATACATACATACATCCACCCACCCACCCACCCACATCCATCCATCCATCCATCCTTGCATCCATCCACCCATCCATCCTTGCATCCATCCACCCATCCATCCTTGCATCCATCCATCCATCCATCCTACTATTAAAAAAGTAATAAAGTTAGGGTCCCTTTACAATGTCAGAAGGAGGGAGGCACTAAGGCACCGCCTTCCGCCCCTCGACGCCCTCGCGGTGCCACCTCCTTCTGACAGGAACTTCCTACAGACCAGGTATGAATGATGCCTGACTGGACATACAAAACTCACAAGTTCCTGGCTCTCACGGCTCCTCTGCAGAGGGTTAGTCGAAGAAGGAGGGGCATCGCGAGGGGAGTCGCGAGGGGCGTCGAGGGATGGGGGACTGTTTAAAGTGTGCGTGTTAGTCCCCATAGGGAAATAGTTCCTCTGCATTTAACCCATTCACCCAGTGAAGCAGTGGGCAGCCACCAATGCAGCGCCCGGTGAGCAGTGTGTAGGGACGGCACCTTGCTCAGGGATACCTCAAGGTAGCCGTTCAGTGGAGTTGAACCCCCGACCTTCCGATCATGGGGCCACCACTCTACCTACTGAGCTATCCCTGCCCTCTTTTTTTTTTTTTTTTTTTTTTTGTGCCTCACTGCCCTCGCCTTCTTCAAGAAAGCCGTCTTCAACCGAGTCGAGAGAGCCGGGAACTTGTGAGGTGTGCATGTCCTGGTGAGCCTCCACCTTTTATAGGTGGGTGCAGCCTCGACTGTACAGAGACAGGCCAGACCAGCTGCACCATACAGACACTTCAAACCTCATCTGAGGACAAAAAACACATACATACATACATACATACATACATACATCCACCCACCCACCCACATCCATCCATCCATCCATCCTTGCATCCATCCACCCATCCATCCTTGCATCCATCCATCCATCCATCCTACTATTAAAAAAGTAATAAAGTTAGGGTCCCTTTACAATGTCAGAAGGAGGGAGGCACTAAGGCACCGCCTTCCGCCCCTCGACGCCCTCGCGGTGCCACCTCCTTCTGACAGGAACTTCCTACAGACCAGGTATGAATGATGCCTGACTGGACATACAAAACTCACAAGTTCCTGGCTCTCACGGCTCCTCTGCAGAGAGTTAGTCGAAGAAGGAGGGGCATCGCGAGGGGAGTCGCGAGGGGCGTCGAGGGATGGGGGACTGTTTAAAGTGTGCGTGTTAGTCCCCATAGGGAAATAGTTCCTCTGCATTTAACCCATTCACCCAGTGAAGCAGTGGGCAGCCACCAATGCAGCGCCCGGTGAGCAGTGTGTAGGGACGGCACCTTGCTCAGGGATACCTCAAGGTAGCCGTTCAGTGGAGTTGAACCCCCGACCTTCCGATCATGGGGCCACCACTCTACCTACTGAGCTATCCCTGCCCTCTTTTTTTTTTTTTTTTTTTTTTTTTTTTTTGTGCCTCACTGCCCTCGCCTTCTTCAAGAAAGCCGTCTTCAACCGAGTCGAGAGAGCCGGGAACTTGTGAGGTGTGCATGTCCTGGTGAGCCTCCACCTTTTATAGGTGGGTGCAGCCTCGACTGTACAGAGACAGGCCAGACCAGCTGCACCATACAGACACTTCAAACCGCATCTGAGGACAAAAAACACATACATACATACATACATACATACATACATACATACATACATACATACATCCACCCACCCACCCACATCCATCCATCCATCCATCCTTGCATCCATCCACCCATCCATCCTTGCATCCATCCACCCATTCATCCTTGCATCCATCCATCCATCCATCCTACTATTAAAAAAGTAATAAAGTTAGGGTCCCTTTACAATGTCAGAAGGAGGGAGGCACTAAGGCACCGCCTTCCGCCCCTCGACGCCCTCGCGGTGCCACCTCCTTCTGACAGGAACTTCCTACAGACCAGGTATGAATGATGCCTGACTGGACATACAAAACTCACAAGTTCCTGGCTCTCACGGCTCCTCTGCAGAGGGTTAGTCGAAGAAGGAGGGGCATCGCGAGGGGAGTCGCGAGGGGCGTCGAGGGATGGGGGACTGTTTAAAGTGTGTGTGTTAGTCCCCATAGGGAAATAGTTCCTCTGCATTTAACCCATTCACCCAGTGAAGCAGTGGGCAGCCACCAATGCAGCGCCCGGTGAGCAGTGTGTAGGGACGGCACCTTGCTCAGGGATACCTCAAGGTAGCCGTTCAGTGGAGTTGAACCCCCGACCTTCCGATCATGGGGCCACCACTCTACCTACTGAGCTATCCCTGCCCTCTTTTTTTTTTTTTTTTTTTTTTTTTTGTGCCTCACTGCCCTCGCCTTCTTCAAGAAAGCCGTCTTCAACCGAGTCGAGAGAGCCGGGAACTTGTGAGGTGTGCATGTCCTGGTGAGCCTCCACCTTTTATAGGTGGGTGCAGCCTCGACTGTACAGAGACAGGCCAGACCAGCTGCACCATACAGACACTTCAAACCTCATCTGAGGACAAAAAACACATACATACATACATACATACATACATACATACATACATACATACATACATCCACCCACCCACCCACCCACATCCATCCATCCATCCATCCTTGCATCCATCCACCCATCCATCCTTGCATCCATCCACCCATCCATCCTTGCATCCATCCATCCATCCATCCTACTATTAAAAAAGTAATAAAGTTAGGGTCCCTTTACAATGTCAGAAGGAGGGAGGCACTAAGGCACCGCCTTCCGCCCCTCGACGCCCTCGCGGTGCCACCTCCTTCTGACAGGAACTTCCTACAGACCAGGTATGAATGATGCCTGACTGGACATACAAAACTCACAAGTTCCTGGCTCTCACGGCTCCTCTGCAGAGGGTTAGTCGAAGAAGGAGGGGCATCGCGAGGGGAGTCGCGAGGGGCGTCGAGGGATGGGGGACTGTTTAAAGTGTGCGTGTTAGTCCCCATAGGGAAATAGTTCCTCTGCATTTAACCCATTCACCCAGTGAAGCAGTGGGCAGCCACCAATGCAGCGCCCGGTGAGCAGTGTGTAGGGACGGCACCTTGCTCAGGGATACCTCAAGGTAGCCGTTCAGTGGAGTTGAACCCCCGACCTTCCGATCATGGGGCCACCACTCTACCTACTGAGCTATCCCTGCCCTCTTTTTTTTTTTTTTTTTTTTTTTGTGCCTCACTGCCCTCGCCTTCTTCAAGAAAGCCGTCTTCAACCGAGTCGAGAGAGCCGGGAACTTGTGAGGTGTGCATGTCCTGGTGAGCCTCCACCTTTTATAGGTGGGTGCAGCCTCGACTGTACAGAGACAGGCCAGACCAGCTGCACCATACAGACACTTCAAACCTCATCTGAGGACAAAAAACACATACATACATACATACATACATACATACATCCACCCACCCACCCACATCCATCCATCCATCCATCCTTGCATCCATCCACCCATCCATCCTTGCATCCATCCATCCATCCTACTATTAAAAAAGTAATAAAGTTAGGGTCCCTTTACAATGTCAGAAGGAGGGAGGCACTAAGGCACCGCCTTCCGCCCCTCGACGCCCTCGCGGTGCCACCTCCTTCTGACAGGAACTTCCTACAGACCAGGTATGAATGATGCCTGACTGGACATACAAAACTCACAAGTTCCTGGCTCTCACGGCTCCTCTGCAGAGGGTTAGTCGAAGAAGGAGGGGCATCGCGAGGGGAGTCGCGAGGGGCGTCGAGGGATGGGGGACTGTTTAAAGTCCCCATAGGGAAATAGTTCCTCTGCATTTAACCCATTCACCCAGTGAAGCAGTGGGCAGCCACCAATGCAGCGCCCGGTGAGCAGTGTGTAGGGACGGCACCTTGCTCAGGGATACCTCAAGGTAGCCGTTCAGTGGAGTTGAACCCCCGACCTTCCGATCATGGGGCCACCACTCTACCTACTGAGCTATCCCTGCCCTCTTTTTTTTTTTTTTTTTTTTTTTTTTTTTTTTTGTGCCTCACTGCCCTCGCCTTCTTCAAGAAAGCCGTCTTCAACCGAGTCGAGAGAGCCGGGAACTTGTGAGGTGTGCATGTCCTGGTGAGCCTCCACCTTTTATAGGTGGGTGCAGCCTCGACTGTACAGAGACAGGCCAGACCAGCTGCACCATACAGACACTTCAAACCTCATCTGAGGACAAAAAAACACATACATACATACATACATACATACATACATCCACCCACCCACCCACATCCATCCATCCATCCATCCTTGCATCCATCCACCCATCCATCCTTGCATCCATCCACCCATCCATCCTTGCATCCATCCATCCATCCATCCTACTATTAAAAAAGTAATAAAGTTAGGGTCCCTTTACAATGTCAGAAGGAGGGAGGCACTAAGGCACCGCCTTCCGCCCCTCGACGCCCTCGCGGTGCCACCTCCTTCTGACAGGAACTTCCTACAGACCAGGTATGAATGATGCCTGACTGGACATACAAAACTCACAAGTTCCTGGCTCTCACGGCTCCTCTGCAGAGGGTTAGTCGAAGAAGGAGGGGCATCGCGAGGGGAGTCGCGAGGGGCGTCGAGGGATGGGGGACTGTTTAAAGTGTGCGTGTTAGTCCCCATAGGGAAATAGTTCCTCTGCATTTAACCCATTCACCCAGTGAAGCAGTGGGCAGCCACCAATGCAGCGCCCGGTGAGCAGTGTGTAGGGACGGCACCTTGCTCAGGGATACCTCAAGGTAGCCGTTCAGTGGAGTTGAACCCCCGACCTTCCGATCATGGGGCCACCACTCTACCTACTGAGCTATCCCTGCCCTCTTTTTTTTTTTTTTTTTTTTTTTTGTGCCTCACTGCCCTCGCCTTCTTCAAGAAAGCCGTCTTCAACCGAGTCGAGAGAGCCGGGAACTTGTGAGGTGTGCATGTCCTGGTGAGCCTCCACCTTTTATAGGTGGGTGCAGCCTCGACTGTACAGAGACAGGCCAGACCAGCTGCACCATACAGACACTTCAAACCTCATCTGAGGACAAAAAACACATACATACATACATACATACATACATACATCCACCCACCCACCCACATCCATCCATCCATCCATCCTTGCATCCATCCACCCATCCATCCTTGCATCCATCCATCCATCCATCCTACTATTAAAAAAGTAATAAAGTTAGGGTCCCTTTACAATGTCAGAAGGAGGGAGGCACTAAGGCACCGCCTTCCGCCCCTCGACGCCCTCGCGGTGCCACCTCCTTCTGACAGGAACTTCCTACAGACCAGGTATGAATGATGCCTGACTGGACATACAAAACTCACAAGTTCCTGGCTCTCACGGCTCCTCTGCAGAGAGTTAGTCGAAGAAGGAGGGGCATCGCGAGGGGAGTCGCGAGGGGCGTCGAGGGATGGGGGACTGTTTAAAGTGTGCGTGTTAGTCCCCATAGGGAAATAGTTCCTCTGCATTTAACCCATTCACCCAGTGAAGCAGTGGGCAGCCACCAATGCAGCGCCCGGTGAGCAGTGTGTAGGGACGGCACCTTGCTCAGGGATACCTCAAGGTAGCCGTTCAGTGGAGTTGAACCCCCGACCTTCCGATCATGGGGCCACCACTCTA
>NC_137950.1:1262500-1275000 GCF_963969265.1 Rhamphochromis sp. 'chilingali' | reverse complement strand
GGCCACCACTCTACCTACTGAGCTATCCCTGCCCTCTTTTTTTTTTTTTTTTTTTTTTGTGCCTCACTGCCCTCGCCTTCTTCAAGAAAGCCGTCTTCAACCGAGTCGAGAGAGCCGGGAACTTGTGAGGTGTGCATGTCCTGGTGAGCCTCCACCTTTTATAGGTGGGTGCAGCCTCGACTGTACAGAGACAGGCCAGACCAGCTGCACCATACAGACACTTCAAACCTCATCTGAGGACAAAAAACACATACATACATACATACATACATACATACATACATACATACATACATACATCCACCCACCCACCCACATCCATCCATCCATCCATCCTTGCATCCATCCACCCATCCATCCATCCATCCATCCTACTATTAAAAAAGTAATAAAGTTAGGGTCCCTTTACAATGTCAGAAGGAGGGAGGCACTAAGGCACCGCCTTCCGCCCCTCGACGCCCTCGCGGTGCCACCTCCTTCTGACAGGAACTTCCTACAGACCAGGTATGAATGATGCCTGACTGGACATACAAAACTCACAAGTTCCTGGCTCTCACGGCTCCTCTGCAGAGGGTTAGTCGAAGAAGGAGGGGCATCGCGAGGGGAGTCGCGAGGGGCGTCGAGGGATGGGGGACTGTTTAAAGTGTGCGTGTTAGTCCCCATAGGGAAATAGTTCCTCTGCATTTAACCCATTCACCCAGTGAAGCAGTGGGCAGCCACCAATGCAGCGCCCGGTGAGCAGTGTGTAGGGACGGCACCTTGCTCAGGGATACCTCAAGGTAGCCGTTCAGTGGAGTTGAACCCCCGACCTTCCGATCATGGGGCCACCACTCTACCTACTGAGCTATCCCTGCCCTCTTTTTTTTTTTTTTTTTTGTGCCTCACTGCCCTCGCCTTCTTCAAGAAAGCCGTCTTCAACCGAGTCGAGAGAGCCGGGAACTTGTGAGGTGTGCATGTCCTGGTGAGCCTCCACCTTTTATAGGTGGGTGCAGCCTCGACTGTACAGAGACAGGCCAGACCAGCTGCACCATACAGACACTTCAAACCTCATCTGAGGACAAAAAACACATACATACATACATACATACATACATACATCCATACATACATACATACATACATACATCCACCCACCCACCCACATCCATCCATCCATCCATCCTTGCATCCATCCACCCATCCATCCATCCATCCATCCTACTATTAAAAAAGTAATAAAGTTAGGGTCCCTTTACAATGTCAGAAGGAGGGAGGCACTAAGGCACCGCCTTCCGCCCCTCGACGCCCTCGCGGTGCCACCTCCTTCTGACAGGAACTTCCTACAGACCAGGTATGAATGATGCCTGACTGGACATACAAAACTCACAAGTTCCTGGCTCTCACGGCTCCTCTGCAGAGGGTTAGTCGAAGAAGGAGGGGCATCGCGAGGGGAGTCGCGAGGGGCGTCGAGGGATGGGGGACTGTTTAAAGTGTGCGTGTTAGTCCCCATAGGGAAATAGTTCCTCTGCATTTAACCCATTCACCCAGTGAAGCAGTGGGCAGCCACCAATGCAGCGCCCGGTGAGCAGTGTGTAGGGACGGCACCTTGCTCAGGGATACCTCAAGGTAGCCGTTCAGTGGAGTTGAATCCCCGACCTTCCGATCATGGGGCCACCACTCTACCTACTGAGCTATCCCTGCGCTCTTTTTTTTTTTTTTTTTTTTTTTTTTGTGCCTCACTGCCCTCGCCTTCTTCAAGAAAGCCGTCTTCAACCGAGTCGAGAGAGCCGGGAACTTGTGAGGTGTGCATGTCCTGGTGAGCCTCCACCTTTTATAGGTGGGTGCAGCCTCGACTGTACAGAGACAGGCCAGACCAGCTGCACCATACAGACACTTCAAACCTCATCTGAGGACAAAAAACACATACATACATACATACATACATACATACATACATACATCCACCCACCCACCCACATCCATCCATCCATCCATCCTTGCATCCATCCACCCATCCATCCTTGCATCCATCCATCCATCCATCCTACTATTAAAAAAGTAATAAAGTTAGGGTCCCTTTACAATGTCAGAAGGAGGGAGGCACTAAGGCACCGCCTTCCGCCCCTCGACGCCCTCGCGGTGCCACCTCCTTCTGACAGGAACTTCCTACAGACCAGGTATGAATGATGCCTGACTGGACATACAAAACTCACAAGTTCCTGGCTCTCACGGCTCCTCTGCAGAGGGTTAGTCGAAGAAGGAGGGGCATCGCGAGGGGAGTCGCGAGGGGCGTCGAGGGATGGGGGACTGTTTAAAGTGTGCGTGTTAGTCCCCATAGGGAAATAGTTCCTCTGCATTTAACCCATTCACCCAGTGAAGCAGTGGGCAGCCACCAATGCAGCGCCCGGTGAGCAGTGTGTAGGGACGGCACCTTGCTCAGGGATACCTCAAGGTAGCCGTTCAGTGGAGTTGAACCCCCGACCTTCCGATCATGGGGCCACCACTCTACCTACTGAGCTATCCCTGCCCTCTTTTTTTTTTTTTTTTTTTTTTGTGCCTCACTGCCCTCGCCTTCTTCAAGAAAGCCGTCTTCAACCGAGTCGAGAGAGCCGGGAACTTGTGAGGTGTGCATGTCCTGGTGAGCCTCCACCTTTTATAGGTGGGTGCAGCCTCGACTGTACAGAGACAGGCCAGACCAGCTGCACCATACAGACACTTCAAACCTCATCTGAGGACAAAAAACACATACATACATACATACATACACACATACATACATACATACATCCACCCACCCACCCACATCCATCCATCCATCCATCCTTGCATCCATCCACCCATCCATCCTTGCATCCATCCATCCATCCATCCTACTATTAAAAAAGTAATAAAGTTAGGGTCCCTTTACAATGTCAGAAGGAGGGAGGCACTAAGGCACCGCCTTCCGCCCCTCGACGCCCTCGCGGTGCCACCTCCTTCTGACAGGAACTTCCTACAGACCAGGTATGAATGATGCCTGACTGGACATACAAAACTCACAAGTTCCTGGCTCTCACGGCTCCTCTGCAGAGGGTTAGTCGAAGAAGGAGGGGCATCGCGAGGGGAGTCGCGAGGGGCGTCGAGGGATGGGGGACTGTTTAAAGTGTGCGTGTTAGTCCCCATAGGGAAATAGTTCCTCTGCATTTAACCCATTCACCCAGTGAAGCAGTGGGCAGCCACCAATGCAGCGCCCGGTGAGCAGTGTGTAGGGACGGCACCTTGCTCAGGGATACCTCAAGGTAGCCGTTCAGTGGAGTTGAACCCCCGACCTTCCGATCATGGGGCCACCACTCTACCTACTGAGCTATCCCTGCCCTCTTTTTTTTTTTTTTTTTTTTTTTTTTTTTTTTTGTGCCTCACTGCCCTCGCCTTCTTCAAGAAAGCCGTCTTCAACCGAGTCGAGAGAGCCGGGAACTTGTGAGGTGTGCATGTCCTGGTGAGCCTCCACCTTTTATAGGTGGGTGCAGCCTCGACTGTACAGAGACAGGCCAGACCAGCTGCACCATACAGACACTTCAAACCTCATCTGAGGACAAAAAACACATACATACATACATACATACACACATACATACATACATACATCCACCCACCCACCCACATCCATCCATCCATCCATCCTTGCATCCATCCACCCATCCATCCTTGCATCCATCCATCCATCCATCCTACTATTAAAAAAGTAATAAAGTTAGGGTCCCTTTACAATGTCAGAAGGAGGGAGGCACTAAGGCACCGCCTTCCGCCCCTCGACGCCCTCGCGGTGCCACCTCCTTCTGACAGGAACTTCCTACAGACCAGGTATGAATGATGCCTGACTGGACATACAAAACTCACAAGTTCCTGGCTCTCACGGCTCCTCTGCAGAGGGTTAGTCGAAGAAGGAGGGGCATCGCGAGGGGAGTCGCGAGGGGCGTCGAGGGATGGGGGACTGTTTAAAGTGTGCGTGTTAGTCCCCATAGGGAAATAGTTCCTCTGCATTTAACCCATTCACCCAGTGAAGCAGTGGGCAGCCACCAATGCAGCGCCCGGTGAGCAGTGTGTAGGGACGGCACCTTGCTCAGGGATACCTCAAGGTAGCCGTTCAGTGGAGTTGAACCCCCGACCTTCCGATCATGGGGCCACCACTCTACCTACTGAGCTATCCCTGCCCTCTTTTTTTTTTTTTTTTTTTTTTTTTTTTTTTTTGTGCCTCACTGCCCTCGCCTTCTTCAAGAAAGCCGTCTTCAACCGAGTCGAGAGAGCCGGGAACTTGTGAGGTGTGCATGTCCTGGTGAGCCTCCACCTTTTATAGGTGGGTGCAGCCTCGACTGTACAGAGACAGGCCAGACCAGCTGCACCATACAGACACTTCAAACCTCATCTGAGGACAAAAAACACATACATACATACATACATACACACATACATACATACATACATCCACCCACCCACCCACATCCATCCATCCATCCATCCTTGCATCCATCCACCCATCCATCCTTGCATCCATCCATCCATCCATCCTACTATTAAAAAAGTAATAAAGTTAGGGTCCCTTTACAATGTCAGAAGGAGGGAGGCACTAAGGCACCGCCTTCCGCCCCTCGACGCCCTCGCGGTGCCACCTCCTTCTGACAGGAACTTCCTACAGACCAGGTATGAATGATGCCTGACTGGACATACAAAACTCACAAGTTCCTGGCTCTCACGGCTCCTCTGCAGAGGGTTAGTCGAAGAAGGAGGGGCATCGCGAGGGGAGTCGCGAGGGGCGTCGAGGGATGGGGGACTGTTTAAAGTGTGCGTGTTAGTCCCCATAGGGAAATAGTTCCTCTGCATTTAACCCATTCACCCAGTGAAGCAGTGGGCAGCCACCAATGCAGCGCCCGGTGAGCAGTGTGTAGGGACGGCACCTTGCTCAGGGATACCTCAAGGTAGCCGTTCAGTGGAGTTGAACCCCCGACCTTCCGATCATGGGGCCACCACTCTACCTACTGAGCTATCCCTGCCCTCTTTTTTTTTTTTTTTTTTGTGCCTCACTGCCCTCGCCTTCTTCAAGAAAGCCGTCTTCAACCGAGTCGAGAGAGCCGGGAACTTGTGAGGTGTGCATGTCCTGGTGAGCCTCCACCTTTTATAGGTGGGTGCAGCCTCGACTGTACAGAGACAGGCCAGACCAGCTGCACCATACAGACACTTCAAACCTCATCTGAGGACAAAAAACACATACATACATACATACATACATACATACATCCATACATACATACATACATACATACATCCACCCACCCACCCACATCCATCCATCCATCCATCCTTGCATCCATCCACCCATCCATCCATCCATCCATCCTACTATTAAAAAAGTAATAAAGTTAGGGTCCCTTTACAATGTCAGAAGGAGGGAGGCACTAAGGCACCGCCTTCCGCCCCTCGACGCCCTCGCGGTGCCACCTCCTTCTGACAGGAACTTCCTACAGACCAGGTATGAATGATGCCTGACTGGACATACAAAACTCACAAGTTCCTGGCTCTCACGGCTCCTCTGCAGAGGGTTAGTCGAAGAAGGAGGGGCATCGCGAGGGGAGTCGCGAGGGGCGTCGAGGGATGGGGGACTGTTTAAAGTGTGCGTGTTAGTCCCCATAGGGAAATAGTTCCTCTGCATTTAACCCATTCACCCAGTGAAGCAGTGGGCAGCCACCAATGCAGCGCCCGGTGAGCAGTGTGTAGGGACGGCACCTTGCTCAGGGATACCTCAAGGTAGCCGTTCAGTGGAGTTGAATCCCCGACCTTCCGATCATGGGGCCACCACTCTACCTACTGAGCTATCCCTGCGCTCTTTTTTTTTTTTTTTTTTTTTTTTTTGTGCCTCACTGCCCTCGCCTTCTTCAAGAAAGCCGTCTTCAACCGAGTCGAGAGAGCCGGGAACTTGTGAGGTGTGCATGTCCTGGTGAGCCTCCACCTTTTATAGGTGGGTGCAGCCTCGACTGTACAGAGACAGGCCAGACCAGCTGCACCATACAGACACTTCAAACCTCATCTGAGGACAAAAAACACATACATACATACATACATACATACATACATACATACATCCACCCACCCACCCACATCCATCCATCCATCCATCCTTGCATCCATCCACCCATCCATCCTTGCATCCATCCATCCATCCATCCTACTATTAAAAAAGTAATAAAGTTAGGGTCCCTTTACAATGTCAGAAGGAGGGAGGCACTAAGGCACCGCCTTCCGCCCCTCGACGCCCTCGCGGTGCCACCTCCTTCTGACAGGAACTTCCTACAGACCAGGTATGAATGATGCCTGACTGGACATACAAAACTCACAAGTTCCTGGCTCTCACGGCTCCTCTGCAGAGGGTTAGTCGAAGAAGGAGGGGCATCGCGAGGGGAGTCGCGAGGGGCGTCGAGGGATGGGGGACTGTTTAAAGTGTGCGTGTTAGTCCCCATAGGGAAATAGTTCCTCTGCATTTAACCCATTCACCCAGTGAAGCAGTGGGCAGCCACCAATGCAGCGCCCGGTGAGCAGTGTGTAGGGACGGCACCTTGCTCAGGGATACCTCAAGGTAGCCGTTCAGTGGAGTTGAACCCCCGACCTTCCGATCATGGGGCCACCACTCTACCTACTGAGCTATCCCTGCCCTCTTTTTTTTTTTTTTTTTTTTTTGTGCCTCACTGCCCTCGCCTTCTTCAAGAAAGCCGTCTTCAACCGAGTCGAGAGAGCCGGGAACTTGTGAGGTGTGCATGTCCTGGTGAGCCTCCACCTTTTATAGGTGGGTGCAGCCTCGACTGTACAGAGACAGGCCAGACCAGCTGCACCATACAGACACTTCAAACCTCATCTGAGGACAAAAAACACATACATACATACATACATACACACATACATACATACATACATCCACCCACCCACCCACATCCATCCATCCATCCATCCTTGCATCCATCCACCCATCCATCCTTGCATCCATCCATCCATCCATCCTACTATTAAAAAAGTAATAAAGTTAGGGTCCCTTTACAATGTCAGAAGGAGGGAGGCACTAAGGCACCGCCTTCCGCCCCTCGACGCCCTCGCGGTGCCACCTCCTTCTGACAGGAACTTCCTACAGACCAGGTATGAATGATGCCTGACTGGACATACAAAACTCACAAGTTCCTGGCTCTCACGGCTCCTCTGCAGAGGGTTAGTCGAAGAAGGAGGGGCATCGCGAGGGGAGTCGCGAGGGGCGTCGAGGGATGGGGGACTGTTTAAAGTGTGCGTGTTAGTCCCCATAGGGAAATAGTTCCTCTGCATTTAACCCATTCACCCAGTGAAGCAGTGGGCAGCCACCAATGCAGCGCCCGGTGAGCAGTGTGTAGGGACGGCACCTTGCTCAGGGATACCTCAAGGTAGCCGTTCAGTGGAGTTGAACCCCCGACCTTCCGATCATGGGGCCACCACTCTACCTACTGAGCTATCCCTGCCCTCTTTTTTTTTTTTTTTTTTTTTTTTTTTTTGTGCCTCACTGCCCTCGCCTTCTTCAAGAAAGCCGTCTTCAACCGAGTCGAGAGAGCCGGGAACTTGTGAGGTGTGCATGTCCTGGTGAGCCTCCACCTTTTATAGGTGGGTGCAGCCTCGACTGTACAGAGACAGGCCAGACCAGCTGCACCATACAGACACTTCAAACCTCATCTGAGGACAAAAAACACATACATACATACATACATACACACATACATACATACATACATCCACCCACCCACCCACATCCATCCATCCATCCATCCTTGCATCCATCCACCCATCCATCCTTGCATCCATCCATCCATCCATCCTACTATTAAAAAAGTAATAAAGTTAGGGTCCCTTTACAATGTCAGAAGGAGGGAGGCACTAAGGCACCGCCTTCCGCCCCTCGACGCCCTCGCGGTGCCACCTCCTTCTGACAGGAACTTCCTACAGACCAGGTATGAATGATGCCTGACTGGACATACAAAACTCACAAGTTCCTGGCTCTCACGGCTCCTCTGCAGAGGGTTAGTCGAAGAAGGAGGGGCATCGCGAGGGGAGTCGCGAGGGGCGTCGAGGGATGGGGGACTGTTTAAAGTGTGCGTGTTAGTCCCCATAGGGAAATAGTTCCTCTGCATTTAACCCATTCACCCAGTGAAGCAGTGGGCAGCCACCAATGCAGCGCCCGGTGAGCAGTGTGTAGGGACGGCACCTTGCTCAGGGATACCTCAAGGTAGCCGTTCAGTGGAGTTGAACCCCCGACCTTCCGATCATGGGGCCACCACTCTACCTACTGAGCTATCCCTGCCCTCTTTTTTTTTTTTTTTTTTTTTTTTTTTTTTTTGTGCCTCACTGCCCTCGCCTTCTTCAAGAAAGCCGTCTTCAACCGAGTCGAGAGAGCCGGGAACTTGTGAGGTGTGCATGTCCTGGTGAGCCTCCACCTTTTATAGGTGGGTGCAGCCTCGACTGTACAGAGACAGGCCAGACCAGCTGCACCATACAGACACTTCAAACCTCATCTGAGGACAAAAAACACATACATACATACATACATACATACATACATACATACATACATCCACCCACCCACCCACATCCATCCATCCATCCATCCTTGCATCCATCCACCCATCCATCCTTGCATCCATCCATCCATCCATCCTACTATTAAAAAAGTAATAAAGTTAGGGTCCCTTTACAATGTCAGAAGGAGGGAGGCACTAAGGCACCGCCTTCCGCCCCTCGACGCCCTCGCGGTGCCACCTCCTTCTGACAGGAACTTCCTACAGACCAGGTATGAATGATGCCTGACTGGACATACAAAACTCACAAGTTCCTGGCTCTCACGGCTCCTCTGCAGAGGGTTAGTCGAAGAAGGAGGGGCATCGCGAGGGGAGTCGCGAGGGGCGTCGAGGGATGGGGGACTGTTTAAAGTGTGCGTGTTAGTCCCCATAGGGAAATAGTTCCTCTGCATTTAACCCATTCACCCAGTGAAGCAGTGGGCAGCCACCAATGCAGCGCCCGGTGAGCAGTGTGTAGGGACGGCACCTTGCTCAGGGATACCTCAAGGTAGCCGTTCAGTGGAGTTGAACCCCCGACCTTCCGATCATGGGGCCACCACTCTACCTACTGAGCTATCCCTGCCCTCTTTTTTTTTTTTTTTTTTTTTTGTGCCTCACTGCCCTCGCCTTCTTCAAGAAAGCCGTCTTCAACCGAGTCGAGAGAGCCGGGAACTTGTGAGGTGTGCATGTCCTGGTGAGCCTCCACCTTTTATAGGTGGGTGCAGCCTCGACTGTACAGAGACAGGCCAGACCAGCTGCACCATACAGACACTTCAAACCTCATCTGAGGACAAAAAACACATACATACATACATACATACATACATACATACATACATACATCCACCCACCCACCCACATCCATCCATCCATCCATCCTTGCATCCATCCACCCATCCATCCTTGCATCCATCCATCCATCCATCCTACTATTAAAAAAGTAATAAAGTTAGGGTCCCTTTACAATGTCAGAAGGAGGGAGGCACTAAGGCACCGCCTTCCGCCCCTCGACGCCCTCGCGGTGCCACCTCCTTCTGACAGGAACTTCCTACAGACCAGGTATGAATGATGCCTGACTGGACATACAAAACTCACAAGTTCCTGGCTCTCACGGCTCCTCTGCAGAGGGTTAGTCGAAGAAGGAGGGGCATCACGAGGGGAGTCGCGAGGGGCGTCGAGGGATGGGGGACTGTTTAAAGTGTGCGTGTTAGTCCCCATAGGGAAATAGTTCCTCTGCATTTAACCCATTCACCCAGTGAAGCAGTGGGCAGCCACCAATGCAGCGCCCGGTGAGCAGTGTGTAGGGACGGCACCTTGCTCAGGGATACCTCAAGGTAGCCGTTCAGTGGAGTTGAACCCCCGACCTTCCGATCATGGGGCCACCACTCTACCTACTGAGCTATCCCTGCCCTCTTTTTTTTTTTTTTTTTTTTTTGTGCCTCACTGCCCTCGCCTTCTTCAAGAAAGCCGTCTTCAACCGAGTCGAGAGAGCCGGGAACTTGTGAGGTGTGCATGTCCTGGTGAGCCTCCACCTTTTATAGGTGGGTGCAGCCTCGACTGTACAGAGACAGGCCAGACCAGCTGCACCATACAGACACTTCAAACCTCATCTGAGGACAAAAAACACATACATACATACATACATACATACATACATACATACATCCACCCACCCACCCACATCCATCCATCCATCCATCCTTGCATCCATCCACCCATCCATCCTTGCATCCATCCATCCATCCATCCTACTATTAAAAAAGTAATAAAGTTAGGGTCCCTTTACAATGTCAGAAGGAGGGAGGCACTAAGGCACCGCCTTCCGCCCCTCGACGCCCTCGCGGTGCCACCTCCTTCTGACAGGAACTTCCTACAGACCAGGTATGAATGATGCCTGACTGGACATACAAAACTCACAAGTTCCTGGCTCTCACGGCTCCTCTGCAGAGGGTTAGTCGAAGAAGGAGGGGCATCGCGAGGGGAGTCGCAAGGGGCGTCGAGGGATGGGGGACTGTTTAAAGTCCCCATAGGGAAATAGTTCCTCTGCATTTAACCCATTCACCCAGTGAAGCAGTGGGCAGCCACCAATGCAGCGCCCGGTGAGCAGTGTGTAGGGACGGCACCTTGCTCAGGGATACCTCAAGGTAGCCGTTCAGTGGAGTTGAACCCCCGACCTTCCGATCATGGGGCCACCACTCTACCTACTGAGCTATCCCTGCCCTCTTTTTTTTTTTTTTTTTTTTTTGTGCCTCACTGCCCTCGCCTTCTTCAAGAAAGCCGTCTTCAACCGAGTCGAGAGAGCTGGGAACTTGTGAGGTGTGCATGTCCTGGTGAGCCTCCACCTTTTATAGGTGGGTGCAGCCTCGACTGTACAGAGACAGGCCAGACCAGCTGCACCATACAGACACTTCAAACCTCATCTGAGGACAAAAAACACATACATACATACATACATACATACATACATACATACATACATACATACATACATCCACCCACCCACCCACATCCATCCATCCATCCATCCTTGCATCCATCCACCCATCCATCCTTGCATCCATCCATCCATCCATCCATCCTACTATTAAAAAAGTAATAAAGTTAGGGTCCCTTTACAATGTCAGAAGGAGGGAGGCACTAAGGCACCGCCTTCCGCCCCTCGACGCCCTCGCGGTGCCACCTCCTTCTGACAGGAACTTCCTACAGACCAGGTATGAATGATGCCTGACTGGACATACAAAACTCACAAGTTCCTGGCTCTCACGGCTCCTCTGCAGAGGGTTAGTCGAAGAAGGAGGGGCATCGCGAGGGGAGTCGCGAGGGGCGTCGAGGGATGGGGGACTGTTTAAAGTGTGCGTGTTAGTCCCCATAGGGAAATAGTTCCTCTGCATTTAACCCATTCACCCAGTGAAGCAGTGGGCAGCCACCAATGCAGCGCCCGGTGAGCAGTGTGTAGGGACGGCACCTTGCTCAGGGATACCTCAAGGTAGCCGTTCAGTGGAGTTGAACCCCCGACCTTCCGATCATGGGGCCACCACTCTACCTACTGAGCTATCCCTGCCCTCTTTTTTTTTTTTTTTTTTTTTGTGCCTCACTGCCCTCGCCTTCTTCAAGAAAGCCGTCTTCAACCGAGTCGAGAGAGCCGGGAACTTGTGAGGTGTGCATGTCCTGGTGAGCCTCCACCTTTTATAGGTGGGTGCAGCCTCGACTGTACAGAGACAGGCCAGACCAGCTGCACCATACAGACACTTCAAACCTCATCTGAGGACAAAAAACACATACATACATACATACATACATACATACATACATACATACATCCACCCACCCACCCACATCCATCCATCCATCCATCCATCCTTGCATCCATCCACCCATCCATCCTTGCATCCATCCATCCATCCATCCTACTATTAAAAAAGTAATAAAGTTAGGGTCCCTTTACAATGTCAGAAGGAGGGAGGCACTAAGGCACCGCCTTCCGCCCCTCGACGCCCTCGCGGTGCCACCTCCTTCTGACAGGAACTTCCTACAGACCAGGTATGAATGATGCCTGACTGGACATACAAAACTCACAAGTTCCTGGCTCTCACGGCTCCTCTGCAGAGGGTTAGTCGAAGAAGGAGGGGCATCGCGAGGGGAGTCGCGAGGGGCGTCGAGGGATGGGGGACTGTTTAAAGTGTGCGTGTTAGTCCCCATAGGGAAATAGTTCCTCTGCATTTAACCCATTCACCCAGTGAAGCAGTGGGCAGCCACCAATGCAGCGCCCAGTGAGCAGTGTGTAGGGACGGCACCTTGCTCAGGGATACCTCAAGGTAGCCGTTCAGTGGAGTTGAACCCCCGACCTTCCGATCATGGGGCCACCACTCTACCTACTGAGCTATCCCTGCCCTTTTTTTTTTTTTTTTTTTTTTTTTTTTTTTGGTGCCT
>NC_137950.1:1255000-1257500 GCF_963969265.1 Rhamphochromis sp. 'chilingali' | reverse complement strand
TTTTTTTTTTTTGGTGCCTCACTGCCCTCGCCTTCTTCAAGAAAGCCGTCTTCAACCGAGTCGAGAGAGCCGGGAACTTGTGAGGTGTGCATGTCCTGGTGAGCCTCCACCTTTTATAGGTGGGTGCAGCCTCGACTGTACAGAGACAGGCCAGACCAGCTGCACCATACAGACACTTCAAACCTCATCTGAGGACAAAAAACACATACATACATACATACATACATACATACATACATACATACATACATACATCCACCCACCCACCCACATCCATCCATCCATCCATCCTTGCATCCATCCACCCATCCATCCTTGCATCCATCCACCCATCCATCCTTGCATCCATCCATCCATCCATCCTACTATTAAAAAAGTAATAAAGTTAGGGTCCCTTTACAATGTCAGAAGGAGGGAGGCACTAAGGCACCGCCTTCCGCCCCTCGACGCCCTCGCGGTGCCACCTCCTTCTGACAGGAACTTCCTACAGACCAGGTATGAATGATGCCTGACTGGACATACAAAACTCACAAGTTCCTGGCTCTCACGGCTCCTCTGCAGAGGGTTAGTCGAAGAAGGAGGGGCATCGCGAGGGGAGTCGCGAGGGGCGTCGAGGGATGGGGGACTGTTTAAAGTCCCCATAGGGAAATAGTTCCTCTGCATTTAACCCATTCACCCAGTGAAGCAGTGGGCAGCCACCAATGCAGCGCCCGGTGAGCAGTGTGTAGGGACGGCACCTTGCTCAGGGATACCTCAAGGTAGCCGTTCAGTGGAGTTGAACCCCCGACCTTCCGATCATGGGGCCACCACTCTACCTACTGAGCTATCCCTGCCCTCTTTTTTTTTTTTTTTTTTTGTGCCTCACTGCCCTCGCCTTCTTCAAGAAAGCCGTCTTCAACCGAGTCGAGAGAGCCGGGAACTTGTGAGGTGTGCATGTCCTGGTGAGCCTCCACCTTTTATAGGTGGGTGCAGCCTCGACTGTACAGAGACAGGCCAGACCAGCTGCACCATACAGACACTTCAAACCTCATCTGAGGACAAAAAACACATACATACATACATACATACATACATACATACATACATACATCCACCCACCCACCCACATCCATCCATCCATCCATCCTTGCATCCATCCACCCATCCATCCTTGCATCCATCCATCCATCCATCCTACTATTAAAAAAGTAATAAAGTTAGGGTCCCTTTACAATGTCAGAAGGAGGGAGGCACTAAGGCACCGCCTTCCGCCCCTCGACGCCCTCGCGGTGCCACCTCCTTCTGACAGGAACTTCCTACAGACCAGGTATGAATGATGCCTGACTGGACATACAAAACTCACAAGTTCCTGGCTCTCACAGCTCCTCTGCAGAGGGTTAGTCGAAGAAGGAGGGGCATCGCGAGGGGAGTCGCAAGGGGCGTCGAGGGATGGGGGACTGTTTAAAGTCCCCATAGGGAAATAGTTCCTCTGCATTTAACCCATTCACCCAGTGAAGCAGTGGGCGGCCACCAATGCAGCGCCCGGTGAGCAGTGTGTAGGGACGGCACCTTGCTCAGGGATACCTCAAGGTAGCCGTTCAGTGGAGTTGAACCCCCGACCTTCCGATCATGGGGCCACCACTCTACCTACTGAGCTATCCCTGCCCTCTTTTTTTTTTTTTTTTTTTTTTGTGCCTCACTGCCCTCGCCTTCTTCAAGAAAGCCGTCTTCAACCGAGTCGAGAGAGCTGGGAACTTGTGAGGTGTGCATGTCCTGGTGAGCCTCCACCTTTTATAGGTGGGTGCAGCCTCGACTGTACAGAGACAGGCCAGACCAGCTGCACCATACAGACACTTCAAACCTCATCTGAGGACAAAAAACACATACATACATACATACATACATACATACATACATACATACATACATACATACATCCACCCACCCACCCACATCCATCCATCCATCCATCCTTGCATCCATCCACCCATCCATCCTTGCATCCATCCATCCATCCATCCTTGCATCCATCCATCCATCCATCCTACTATTAAAAAAGTAATAAAGTTAGGGTCCCTTTACAATGTCAGAAGGAGGGAGGCACTAAGGCACCGCCTTCCGCCCCTCGACGCCCTCGCGGTGCCACCTCCTTCTGACAGGAACTTCCTACAGACCAGGTATGAATGATGCCTGACTGGACATACAAAACTCACAAGTTCCTGGCTCTCACGGCTCCTCTGCAGAGGGTTAGTCGAAGAAGGAGGGGCATCGCGAGGGGAGTCGCGAGGGGCGTCGAGGGATGGGGGACTGTTTAAAGTCCCCATAGGGAAATAGTTCCTCTGCATTTAACCCATTCACCCAGTGAAGCAGTGGGCAGCCACCAATGCAGCGCCCGGTGAGCAGTGTGTAGGGACGGCACCTTGCTCAGGGATACCTCAAGGTAGCCGTTCAGTGGAGTTGAGCCCCCGACCTTCCGATCATGGGGCCACCACTCTACCTACTGAGCTATCCCTGCCCTCTT